>NC_057801.1:108833184-108840460 GCF_018294505.1 Triticum aestivum | reverse complement strand
ACCCTGCCGCCAGGGCGCGCCGCCGCCCAGCGCCGCCTCGCCTCCCTACCGCCGGCGACCTCGAGCCTCGTTGCCGCCCGCAGGACCTTGTCGCCGTAGACCTCCTGTGCCCGTTCGGGTCGTCTCTGACCGGATCCGGCAGCCCCCGCACGGGATATACCCATCCCCGCCGCCGGCGACCGCGCCCGCCTCCGCCGGAGCGCCGCCCCGCCCTGCCGGAGTAGCGCCGCCGCCCCTGCCCGATCCAGGAGGGATCGAGGAGGAGGCCGAGCTCCTCCGCACGTGGGCCGCCCCCCCCTCCCGCTGGCCCATCTTCCCGGCCCAACCACCGGCCTCCCCATCCTGGGCTTTGGCCCACTAGGTGAGCCCCTGACCGGCCCTATCCCTCGCCCGCGCGAGATTTGCTTATTTTACTCATGCCATGTTTTTTTTTGAAAATCTGCCAAGTCCTGTAATATTTGCATATTCTGGTGCCCCCTTTGACCTGCTGTAACTTCAAGTGTACTGCTCCGTTTCGTGCGTGTAATATGTCAAACTGTTCGTTGTGAGATGCTCTTCATTTCATTCCATTGAATCATGTTCATTTGAGTTCATCTTGATGCCTGAATCATTGTTGCAAGAGTGCTATATGATGTTGTCTACTGTCTGTTAACAGAATTTGCTCATTTGTCATTTTTTTCATGTTTGATGTGTGCATCCTATGAGTTTGATGTCTACATGTGTTTTGATCTATTCCATGTCTTCTTTACAGAGGTTCTTACCATGTATTTTTGTAATCAATGTGCTGACTAGCACAAGCATGCAAACTAGGCTTCGTGATGTTGCTGATTTTAGTCCCTGTTCTGCTGTTATTTTGATGCCTTGTAAACTTGATGCTACAGAGAGATCCATGCATATTTTGAGATACTTCAGTAAGGATGTTTTGAACATATGGTTATGCTCTATCCATTCATGCCCCTGTTGGCAATTATGGAGTAGTCTAGCATGTCATTTGCGTGCTCTACTTTTGCTACAAAATGTTTCCTGGCAGATTGTTTACATGTTATTCAATTTTGCCAAGGTTGTTGTAGTTGATCCTTGCATGCTATGAACTTGTTCTTGCCTTGGTTTGTTTCATAAACATGTCTTCTTGCTGATGCTATGCTTATATTGTCATGCAATGACTTGTGGTGAGTGAATCGAGCTTGTTAAGTAGGGTACTTGCTGTTACTGTTTTGCTAGGCTGAATCTGTTATTTCGTGATGCTATGTAAACCTGCTGCTACAAGTCATTCTATGCATAATCTGGAGATGTTCACTAAGGGTGTTTTGTTCTACATGTCATGCTCTATCCATCCATGCCCCTGGTTGCATTTATAGCCTGCTGTAGCTTGTTATTCCCTTGCTCCAAAGTTGCTAAATAATGTTGCTGTCAGCCTGTTAACATTAAGTTCAGTTCTTGCCATGATTGTTGCTACTGTTCCATGCACCCTATGAACTTGCTCTTGCCACGCTTAGCTTCATAAACATGTCTTCTTAAAGTTGGTTGCCTTACCATGCCATGTATTGCTCTGTGGTGAGTGGTACAAGCTCATCTACATGCCTACTTATCGTTGTTCCTGCCATGTTGGAATCTGTATTATAACTTGCTATGTTTACATGGGGGCCATCATATTTTCTGATCCTTTTTGGCTCATGGTCAGTAAGGGACTTTTGTTCTATGCAATTAGTAGATTCATGCCATGCCTTTGTTTTCCATGATAAGTTCCTGTAACATGTTGTTTGATAGCTCTAAACATTGCAACCTGATGTTATTTCTGCCAAGTCTGAAACTGATATTATTTGCAATCTTGGCATGTGTGTTTGGGCATGTTCTAGTGATTTCTGGAGATAGCTCAGTGTTCATATTTTGTTATGCTTTACTTGTACATCATGTCCATGCCTTTTGTTTTCATATTGTGGTACTGTAGCATGTTGTTTTGATGCTTGCAATATGACTAGTTGCTGTTTTGGACAGATTGTTGTTATGTCTTGTTTAGTGTGTGTGTGTTGAACCGTTGCTCCGTTTTGAGTGTGATCTATATGAAACTTGCTTAGAATTGCATGTAGTTTCATATTATCATGTTGCATCCATGTTTTGATGTGTTTGCTTGATGTTTGGGTGCATTTTGCATCAATGCCATGTTTAACTTGTTTTGCTCATATCTTCTAGGCCGTAGCTCCGAACTAAATGAACTTTATATGTAACTTGACTAGAATTTCGTGTAGATCATCTTTGTGCATCTTAACTTGCTGTTTAACAACTTGAACGTAAGGTTTATTCAGATCTGGACCAACTTCAAAATATGCATATGAGGACTACCGGAATTGTTATACGTTGTTCCCAGCCTCATTTAAACTTGCCTGGATGTGTTGCTCTTGTTTGCATCCTCTCTTGCCATGAGTAGCTTCATGTAGCCTTGTCATGCATCATGCTTGTTGTGCATCATGCCTTGTTCATGTGTGGTGTGTTTACCTTGTTGTGTGCTTCTTTTCGATAGTTCCTATTTCGCTGCGATTGTGAGGATTCGTTCATCTACGCTTGGTTCGGCTTCATCCGTCCGTCTTCTTCATGGACTCGTTCTTCTTCCTTGCGGGATTTCAGGCAAAATGACCGCTACCCTGGATCTCACTACTATCATTGCTATGCTAGTTGCTTCGTTCTATCGCTATGATGCGTTACCTATTTTTTGCTCATCAAGCCCCACAAATTGCCATGAACCTCTAACCTTTGACACCCTCCCTAGCAAACCGTTGCTTGGCTATGTTACCGCTTTTGCTCAGCCCCTCTTATAGTGTTGCTAGTTGCAGGTGAAGTTGAAGATTGCTCCTTGGTGGACAAGATTTTGGTTGGGATATCACAATATCTCTTATATTATTAATGCATCTATATACTTGCTAAAGGGTGGAAGACTCGGCCTTATGCCTGGTGTTTTGTTCCACTCTTGCCGCCCTAGTTTTCGTCATACCGGTGTTATGTTCCCGGATTTTGCGTTCCTTACGCGGTTGGGTGATTTATGGGACCCCCTTGACAGTTCGCTTTGAATAAAACTCCTCCAGCAAGGCCCAACCTTGGTTTTACCATTTGCATCACCACCACCTATACCTTTCCCTTGGGTCGGCCAACCCAAGGGTCATCTTTATTTTAGCCCCCCCGGGCCAGTGCTTGTCTAAGTGTTGGTCCGAACCGAGTAGACTGCGGGGCCCCCTCGGGGAAACTCGAGGTCTGGTTTTACTCGTAGGATGTCTCTTCCGGTGTTGCCCTGAGAACGAGATATGTGCAGCTCCTATCGGGATTGTCGGCACATCGGGCGGCTTTGCTGGTCTTGTTTTACCATTATCGAAATGTCTTGTAAACCGGGATTCCGAGTCTGATCGGGTCTTCCTGGGAGAAGGTATATCCTTCGTTGATCGTGAGAGCTTATCATGGGCTAAGTTGGGACACCCCTACAGGGTATAATCTTTCAAAAGCCGTGCCTGCGGTTATAGGCAGATGGGAATTTGTTAATGTCCGGTTGTAGATAACTTGACACCAGATACGAATTAAAATTGCATCAACCGCGTGTGTAGCCGTGATGGTCTCTTTTCGGCGGAGTCCGGGAAGTGAACACGATTTTTGGGTTATGTTTGACGTAAGTAGGAGTTCAGGATCACTTCTTGATCATTGCTAGCTTCACGACCGCTCCGCTTGTTCTCTTCTCGCTCTTATTTGTGTATGTTAGCCACCATATATGCTTAGTCGCTGCTGCAGCCTCACCACTTTACCCCTTCCTTTCCCTTTAAGCTTTGCTAGTCTTGATACCCATGGTAATGGGATTGCTGAGTCCTTCTGGCTCACAAATTACTACAACAACAGTTGGAGGTACAGGTTTTGCGATGATCATGACGCGAGAGCGGTGTTACTTGTTTTGGAGTTCTGCTTCTGCTTCTTCTTCGATCAGGGGATAGGTTCCAGGTCGGCAGCCTGGCCTAGCATGGTGGATGTCGTTTGAGTTTCTATTTGTGTTTCATCCGTAGTCGGATGTTGATATTGTGTATGATGTATTGATGTATTCGTGTGGCATTGTATGCCTTATGTATGTATCCCCATCTATTATGTAATGTTGATGTAATGATATCCACCTTGCAAAAGCGTTTCAATATGCGGTTCTATCCTTGGTGGGACCTTCGAGTTCCTTTTGGATAGGGTCGCATATTGGGCGTGACAAGTTGGTATCAGAGCCTCGACCGACCCTAGGAGCCCCCTTGATTGATCGTGTAGTTTGGCCGTTGTTGAGTCTAGAAGAAAACTATTTTCTGAGTCTAGTTATATCGGAGAGTAGGAATTCTTTTTACTCCTCAGCCCATTCGTCGCTCTGGGGAGGAATCTTGATGTAGGTGTTTTGAATTACTTCTCTTCCCCTTCAAATTTTCTTTAGGATCACGTTGTTGGTTTTCCGATCGTTGGTTCTCAGCTCTTTTGATCCGGTGCTTTTCTTGTCAAGTTGACTCGACCCTCTTCATCATTGAGTTCATCCCTCAGTTGTTTTCTTTTCCCACCCGCCCTCCCTGTTCTTCTTCTCGGAACCGGAGTCCGTTATCGAGTACCCATCCTACTCGAGTGAAGCCTTTGCATTCTTTCAACCGGTGTTTTCTCTTCAAGATATTTGTCGATTTCCCCTTCCAAGTTGATTTTGTTTTCCCGCCCTCCCACCCTTTTCTTCCCGGAGTCTGACTCTCTCTCGACCATCTATCTCATTCATGCAGAGCCTCTTCAGTCTTTCGTAAACTATCTCAACCGGTGAATTCTCGTCTCGATGGACATTCTTCATCTCTTTTCTTCTCCGGTGGACTCAATTCAAGTTTTCGGTGTTGTTCGTATTATTTTCCTTGGATCAAGTGTTCTCCTTGCTCGTTTGCCTCTCGCAAGTTTATCATTCCGGTGTGTTCAAGACATCTTAGGAGAATCGTCTGTGTTCCAATTAATTCGAGGTTGTCACCTCATTCAATATTTTAAGTGTTCTGGTGCTTCATCTTTTTGTTCAACATCCTTTTCCAACAGTGTTCTATTTCAGTGGGCCCTAACCCACAGGTCTTTTCCCAGGATCTTACCTGACTCTTCTAATTCCCCCGGAGTGATTCTCAATTCTTTTAGGTGTGACGTAAGAATGGATCCCATCAGTCTCATGCCTTCTCCAAGGTCTCGTTCAAATTCTTGTCATTGTTGGCTCAACCTCTTTGCTTTTCATTCTACCGGAGTACCTCAGTTATTTTGGTGTTGTTTCTCGTCGGCATTTGAAGACCGAAGGAGAGTTTTCCTCTAAATCTTGTCCGTTCTCTCGAATATTTGTGATTCTAGCTTCATGCCATCCTCTCAAATTATTCCAATTGTCAGTTATTCTTTTCTTATCCATCCAGAGTATGTCAGGAGTTGTTTTTCCATTTCTTTTCATCGAAGGCCATCATTCCAGTTATCGTTCTCTAATTATCCCGGTGCTTCCTTCAAGTGTTCTTTAATCAGATCATGATCTCTTTGTCCTTTTGCATCTAAATCCCCTCAGGCATATTTGATCGTCTAATTCTTCCCGGTGATTCATTCTCTTTCATCAGTCATTTTCAAATTCTTACACTGGTTCGTTCAAGATTCTTTGCCTTGATTACCATTGTATTTCATTCGTTCTTTTCAATCATACCGGTGGTTCATGAAGACCTTCTCAAGTCTGCGATATGTCACTTCTCAATCCTTTTCAACAAGAATAAGTAGTATGAAAAATCCATTGCTTGTCATCAATTTAATCTGATGAAGGATAAGCATACAATAAATCTTATTCTTTTTGCGTTCAAGTAAATAACCCCTTTCTTCGGAGATTGTTCATGTTGAATAATTTCTCGACTCCAAGTTGTTCACCTTTTCTTTTCCGGAGTTCAAATTTTGCTCAGCCATTTCGTTGGAACCTCCATCTAAATCATCACAACGCTCATCGTATTCTTTCATCCTTCATTTTATCTCGTCATCCTTTTGTTACCGGAGTTCTACATGGTGGTTCTTCATGATTTAATTCATTTCTCAAGTGTTCATCAAGATTCTTGTTGGTGGAGTTCAAGTATCTTTTCTTCTCGCGTCTCGAAGCGCAAATAATTCTTCATTTTCTTCTGAAGTGGAGTTTTGCATTTCTTCGTTCTTCTCAGATATTCAAATCCGTCCAATCCTTCCTTCTAAGTTCTTTTCATTAAATTCTTTCAATTCTTCCGGAGGCATTGCGTCGCTTATGTCATCAAGTGCCATCCCATATTGTGAAGTTCTTGTTCTATTCCTTCCATTTTCAGCCGGAGTGCTCCCTAAATCCTTTCAGTATTATTCGTTTCTTATCTCGTTCTAACCGGAGTGGTTTCATAGTCTATCTGATTCTGTGAGCTTTCGATTCTCGTCATTCTCGTCGTTCCTTTCTTCTTCTCGAGTGCTCTCGATTCTTTGTTCTTATCATGAGTTCATGCTTCACCTCATCCCTTTTCCCTTCTGTCTCGGTCCTAAGATCTCGGGACGAGATCTCTTGTTAGTGGAGGAGTGTTGTAACGCCCCGGATTCGTTGCGCCAGGTGTCTGCCAGTTATTCGCCGTTGTTGCCATGTCATTTGCTTGCGTATTGCATTTTATCATGTCATCATGTGCATCTAATTTTGCATGCGTGTTCGTCTCATGCATCCGAGCTTTTTCCCCGTTGTCCGTTTTGCAATCCGGCACTCCTATGCCCTCCAGCGTTCCCCTTTTGTCTCTCGTTGTGAGAGGGTGTTAAATGTTCTAGGAATGGACCGAGTCTTGCCAAGCGGCCTTGGTATAGCACCGGTAGACCGCCTATCAAGTTTTGTGCCATTTGGAGGTCGTTTGATACTCCAACGGTTAACCGCGTAGCACGAACCCCCCTTCTCTTTGCAGCCCAACACCCCTTCCAAAGTGGCCCAAAACCCATCTAACTCCCCTCCACGCTCTCGGTCATTCGATCACGATCGCGTGGCCAAAAACCGCTCCTCATTTGGACTCTCCTAGCTCCCACTACCTACAAATAGGTGCACCTCCCCCGAAATTCCCGCAGTCTGAACCCTAGCAGTTTTTCCCTCGCGCCGCCGGACACTCTCTCCTCCACCGACGGACACGTCCGCCCCGCTCCCCTACGTCCACCGCCGCCGGCCACGTCGCCCGACCAATGGCAACGCGCCACATCAGTATCACCGGCGCCCGCAGCCAGTCCCGGGGCGCCACGCGTCCCCGCAGCCCCTCCTCGC
>NC_057801.1:108798091-108832929 GCF_018294505.1 Triticum aestivum | reverse complement strand
CCTCGTCGCCGTAGACCTCCCGCGCTTGTTCGGGTCGTCTCTGACCGGATCCGGCAGCCCCCGCACCGGATCTACCCATCCCCACCGCCGGCGACTGCGCCCACCTCCGCCGGAGCGTCGCCCCGCCCTGCTGGAGTAGCGCCGCCGCCCCTGCCCGATCCAGGAGGGATCGAGGAGGAGGCCGAGCTCCTCCACACGTGGGCCGCCCCCCCCCCTGCTGGCCCATCTCCCCGGCCCAGCCACCGGCCTCCCCATCCTGGGCTTGGGCCCACTAGGTGAGCCCCTGACCGGCCCTATCCCTCGCCCGCGTGAGATTTGCTTATTTTATGCATGCCATGTTTTTTTTGAAAATCTGCTAAGTCCTTTAATATTTGCATATTCTGGTGCCCCCTTTGACCTGCTGTAACTTCAAGTGAACTGCTTCGTTTCGTGCGTGTAATATGTCAAACTGTTCGTTGTGAGATGCTCTTCATTTCATTCCATTGAATCATGTTCATTTGAGCTCATCTTGATGCCTGGATCATCGTTGCAAGAGTGCTATATGATGTTGTCTACTGTCTGTTAACAAAATTTGCTCATTTGTCATTTTTTCCATGTTTGATGTGTGCATCCTATGAGTTTGATGTCTACATGTGTTTTGATCTATGCCATATCTTCTTTACAGAGGTGCTTACCATGTATTTTTGTAATCAATGTGGTGACTAGCACAAGCATGCATACTAGGCTTCGTGATGTTGCTGATTTTAGTCCCTGTTCTGCTGTTATTTTGATGCCTTGTAAACTTGATGCTACAGAGAGATCCATGCATATTTTGAGATACTTCAGTAAGGATGTTTTGAACATATGGTTATGCTCTATCCATTCATGCCCCTGTTGGCAATTATGGAGTAGTCTAGCATGTCATTTGCGTGCTCTACTTTTGCTACAAAATGTTTCCTTGCAGATTGTTTACATGTTATTCAATTTTGCCAAGGTTATTGTAGTTGATCCTTGCATGCTATGAACTTGTTCTTGCCTTGGTTTGTTTTATAAACATGTCTTCTTGCTGATGCTATGCTTATATTGTCATGCAATGACTTGTGGTGAGTGAATCGAGCTTGTTAAGTAGGTTACTTGCTGTTACTGTTTTGCTAGGCTGAATCTGTTATTTCGTGATGCTATGTAAACCTGCTGCTACAAGTCATTCTATGCATAATCTGGAGATGTTCACTAAGGGTGTTTTGTTCTACATGTCATGCTCTATCCATCCATGCCCTTGGTTGCATTTATAGCCTGCTGTAGCTTGTTGTTTCCTTGCTCCAAAGTTGCTAAATAATGTTGCTGTCAGCTTGTTAACATTAAGTTCAGTTGTTGCCATGATTGTTGCTACTGTTCCATGCACCCTATGAACTTGCTCTTGCCACGCTTAGCTTCATAAACATGTCTTATTACTGTTGGTTACCTTACCATGCCATGTATTGCTCTGTGGTGAGTGGTACAAGATCATCTACATGCCTACTTATCGTTGTTCCTGCCATGTTGGAATCTGTATTATAACTTGCTATGTTTACATGGGGGCCATCATATTTTCTGATCCTTTTTGGCTCATGGTCAGTAAGGGACTTTTGTTCTATGCAATTAGTAGATTCATGCCATGCCTTTGTTTTCCATGATAAGTTCCTGTAACATGTTGTTTGATAGCTCTAAACATTGCAACCTGATGTTATTTCTGCCAAGTCTGAAACTGATATTATTTGCAATCTTGGCATGTGTGTTTGGGCATGTTCTAGTGATTTTTGGAGATAGCTCAGTGTTCATGTTTTGTTATGCTTTTACCTGTACATCATGTCCATGCCTTTTGTTTTCATATTGTGGTACTGTAGCATGTTGTTTTGATGCTTGCAATATGACTAGTTGCTGTTTTGGACAGATTGTTGTTATGTCTTGTTTAGTGTGTGTGTGTGTTGAACCGTTGCTCCGTTTTGAGTGTGCTCTATATGAAACTTGCTTAGAATTGCATGTAGTTTCATATTATCATGTTGCATCCATGTTTTGAGGTGTTTGCTTGATGTTTGGGTGCATTTTGCATCAATGCCATGTTTAACTTGTTTTGCTCATATCTTCTAGGCCGTAGCTCCGAACTAAATGAACTTTTTATGTAACTTGACTAGAATTTCGTGTAAATCATCTTTGTGCATCTTAACTTGCTGTTTAACAACTTGAACGTAAGGTTTATTCAGATCTGGACCAACTTCGAAATATGCATATGAGGACTACTAGAATTGTTATATGTTGTTCCCGGCCTCATTTAAACTTGCCTGGATGTGTTGCTCTTGTTTGCATCCTCTCTTGCCATGAGTAGCTTCATGTAGCCTTGTCATGCATCATGCTTGTTGTGCATCATGCCTTGTTCATGTGTGGTGTGTTTACCTTGTTGTGTGCTTCTTTTCGATAGTTCCTATTTCGCTGCGATTGTGAGGATTCGTTCATCTACGCTTGGTTCGGCTTCATCCGTTCGTCTTCTTCATGGACTCGTTCTTCTTCCTTGCGGGATTTCAGGCAAGATGACCGCTACCCTGGATCTCACTACTATCATTGCTATGCTAGTTGCTTCGTTCTATCGCTATGCTGCGTTACCTATTTTTTGCTCATCAAGCCCCACAAATTGCCATGAACCTCTAACCTTTGACACCCTCCCTAGCAAACCGTTGCTTGGCTATGTTACCGCTTTTGCTCAGCCCCTCTTATAGCGTTGCTAGTTGCAGGTGAAGTTGAAGATTGCTCCTTGGTGGACAGGATTTTGGTTGGGATATCACAATATCTCTTATATTATTAATGCATCTATATACTTGGTAAAGGGTGGAAGACTCGGCCTTATGCCTGGTGTTTTGTTCCACTCTTGCCGCCCTAGTTTCCGTCATACCGGTGTTATGTTCCCAGATTTTGCGTTTCTTACGCGGTTGGGTGATTTATGGGACCCCCTTGATAGTTCGCTTTGAATAAAACTCCTCCAGCAAGGCCCAACCTTGGTTTTACCATTTGCCTCACCACCACCTATACCTTTCCCTTGGGTCGGCCAACCCAAGGGTCATCTTTATTTTAGCCCCCCCGGGCCAGTGCTTGTCTAAGTGTTGGTCTGAACCGAGTAGACTGCGGGGCCCCCTCGGGGAAACTCTGTTGGGGAACGTAGCAGAAATTCAAAAATTTTCCTACGTATCACCAAGATCTATCTATGGAGAGACCAACAACGAGTAGAAAGGAGAGTGCATCTACATACCCTTGTAGATCGCTAAGCGGAAGCGTTCAAGTGAACAGGGTTGATGGAGTCGTACTCGTCGTGATTCAGATCACCGATGATCCTAGTGCCGAACGGACGGCACCTCCGCGTTCAACACACGTACAGCTCGACGATGTCTCCCACGCCTTGATCCAGCAAGGAGAGAGGGAGAGGTTGAGGAAGACTCCATCCAGCAGCAGCACAACGGCGTGGTGGTGATGGAGGAGCGTGGCAATCCTGCAGGGCTTCGCCAAGCACCTACGGGAGAGGAGGAGGTGTCACGGGAGGGAGGGAGGCGCCAAGGGCTCAGGTATGGATGCCCTCCCTCCCCTCCACTATATATAGGGGCAGGGGAGAGGGGGGAGGCGCAGCCTTGCCCCTTCCTCCAAGGAAGGGGTGCGGCTAAGAGGGGGGGAGGAGTCCATCCTCCCCAAGGCACCTCGGAGGTGCCTTCCCCCTTTAGGACTCTCCCCTTTTTCCTATATCTTGGCGCATGGGCCTCTAGGGGCTGTTTCCCTTGGCCCATGTAGGCCAAGGCGCACCCCCTACAGCCCATGTGGCCCCCCGGGGCAGGTGGCCCCACCCGGTGGGCCCCCGGGACCCTTCCGGTGGTCCCGGTACAATACCGATGACCCCGAAACTTGTCCCGATGGCCGAAACAGGACTTCCTATATATAAATCTTTACCTCCGGACCATTCCGGAACTCCTCGTGACATCCGGGATCTCATCCGGGACTCCGAACAACATTCGGTAACCACATACAAACTTCCTTTATAACCCTAGCGTCATCGAACCTTAAGTGTGTAGACCCTACGGGTTCGGGAGACATGTAGTCATGACCGAGATGTTCTCCGGTCAATAACCAACAGCGGGATCTGGATACCCATGTTGGCTCCCACATGTTCCACGATGATCTCATTGGATGAACCACGATGTCAAGGACTCAATCGATCCCGTATACAATTCCCTTTGTCTAGCGGTATGGTACTTGCCCGAGATTCGATCGTCGGTATACCGATACCTTGTTCAATCTCGTTACCGGCAAGTCTCTTTACTCGTTCCGTAACACATCATCCCGTGATCAACCCCTTGGTCACATTGTGCACATTATGATGATGTCCTACCGAGTGGGCCCAGAGATACCTCTCCGTTTACACGGAGTGACAAAATCCCAATCTCGATTTGTGCCAACCCAACAGACACTTTCAGAGATACCCGTAGTGTACCTTTATAGCCACCCAGTTACGTTGTGATGTTTGGCACACCCAAAGCACTCCTACGGTATCCGGGAGTTGCACAATCTCATGGTCTAAGGAAATGATACTTGACATTAGAAAAGCTTTAGCATACGAACTACATGATCTTGTGCTAGGCTTAGGATTGGGTCTTGTCCATCACATCATTCTCCTAATGATGTGATCCCGTTATCAACGACATCCAATGTCCATGGTCAGGAAACCGTAACCATCTATTGATTAACAAGCTAGTCAACTAGAGGCTTACTAGGGACATGGTGTTGTCTATGTATCCACACATGTATCTGAGTTTCCTATCAATACAATTCTATCATGGATAATAAACGATTATCATGAACAAGGAAATATAATAATAATCAATTTATTATTGCCTCTAGGGCATATTTCCAACAGTCTCCCACTTGCACTAGAGTCAATAATCTAGTTCACATCGATATGTGATTAACACTCAAGGTCACATCCCCATGTGACTAACACCCAAAGAGTTTACTAGAGTCAATAATCTAGTTCACATTTACCATGTGATTAACACTCGATGAGTTCTGGGTTTGATCATGTTATGCTTGTGAGAGAGGTTATAGTCAACGGGTCTGAACCTTTCAGATCCGTGTGTGCTTTACAAATCTCTATGTCATCTCCTAGATGCAGCTACCACGTTCTATTTGGAGCTATTCTAAATTGTTGCTCCATTATACGTATCCTGTATCTCTACTCAGAGCTATCCGGATAGGTGTTAAGCTTGCATCGACGTAACCCTTTACGACGAACCCCTTTACCACCTCCATAATCGAGAAAATTCCTTAGTCCACTAGTTACTAAGGATAACTTTGACCGCTGTCCCGTGATCCATTCTTGGATCACTCTTGTACCCCTTGACTGACTCATGGCAAGGCACACTTCAGGTGCGGTACACAGCATAACATACTGTAGAGCCTACATCTTATGCATAGGGGACGACCTTAGTCCTTTCTCTCTATTCTGCCATGGTCGATCTTTAAGTCTTAACTTCATACCTTACAACTCAGGCAAGAACTCCTTCTTTGACTGATCCATCTTGAACACCTTCAAGATCATGTCAAGGTATGTGCTCATTTGAAAGTACCATTAAGCGTTTTAATCTATCCTTATAGATCTTGATGCTCAATGCTCAAGCAGCTTAATCCAGGCTTTTCCATTGAAAAACACTTTCAAAATAACCCTATATGCTTTCCAGAAATTCTACGTCATTTCTGATCATTAATATGTCAACAACATATACTCATCAGAAATTCTATAGTGCTCCCACTCACTTCTTTGGAAATACAAGTTTCTCATAAACTTTGTATACACCCAAAATCTTTGATCATCATCAAAGCATACATTCCAACTCCGAGATGCTCACTCCAGTCCTCAGAAGGATTGCTGGAGCTTTGCATACTTATTAGCATATTTCAGGATGGACAAAACCTTCCGGTTGTATCACATACAACCTTTCCTCAAAAATTGTCGAGGAAACAATGTTTTGACATCCTATCTGCAAGATTTCATAAATAATGCAGTAATTGCTAATATAATTCCAACAGACTCTTAGCATCGCTACGAGTGAGAAAGTCTCATCGTAGTCAACTCCTTGAACTTGTCGAAAAACATCTTAACGACAAGTCGAGCTTTCTCAATGGTGACACTTACCATCATTGTCTGTCTTCCTTTCAAAATCCATCTGCACTCAACAGCCTTACGACCATCAAGTAGTTCTTCCAAAGTCTACACTTTGTTTTCATACATGGATCCTCTCTCGGGTTTTATGGCCTTGAGCCATTTATCGGAATCCGGGCCCACCATCGCTTCTCCATAGCTCATAGGTTCATTGTTGTCTAGCAACATGACTTCCAAGACAGGATTACTGTACCACTCTGAAGCAGTACGTATCCTTGTCACCCTACGAGGTTCGGTAGTGACTTGATCCGAAACTTCATGATTACTATCATAAGCTTCCACTTCAATTGGTGTAGGTGCCACAGGAACAACTTCCTGTGCCCTGCTACACACTTGTTGAAGTGACAGTTCACTAACCTCATCAAGTCTCCACCATCCTCCCATTCAATTCTTTCGAGAGAAACTTTTCCTCGAGAAAGGACCCGATTCTAGAAACAATCCCTTATTGCTTTCGAATCTAAGACAGGAGGTATACCCAACTGTTTTGGGTGTCCTATGAAGATGCATTTATCCGCTTTGGGTTCGAGCTTATCAGCCTGAAACCTTTCCACATAAGCATCGCAGCCCCAAACTTTTAAGAAACGACAACTTAGGTTTCTCTAAACCATAATTCATACGGTGTCATCTCATCGGAATTACGTGGTGCCCTATTTAAAGTGAATGTGGTTGTCTCTAATGCCTAACCCATGAACGATAGTGGTAACTCGATAAGAGACATCATGGTATGCATCATATCCAATAGGGTGCAACTATGATGTTCGGACACACCATCACACTATGGTGTTCCAGACGGTATTAATTGTGAAACAATTTCCACAATGTCTTAATTGTGTGCCAAAACTCGTAACTCAGATACTCATCTCTATGATCATATCATAGACATTTTATCCTCTTGTCACAAAGATCTTCTACTTCACTCTGAAATTACTTGAACCATTCAATAATTCAGACTTGTGTTTCATCAAGTAAATATTCTCAACATCTACTCGAATCATCTGTGAAGTAAGAACATAACGATATTCACTGCATGCCTCATCACTCATTGGACTGCACACATCAAAATGTGTTGCTTCCAACAAGTTGCTATCTTGTTCCATTTTACTGAAACCGAGGCTTTTCAGTCATCTTGCCTATGTGGTATGATTTGCATATCTCAAGTGATCCAAAATCAAGTGAGTCCAAACGATCCATCTGCATGGAGTTTCTTCATGCGTATACACCAATAGACATGGTTCGCATGTCTCAAACTTCTCAAAAATGAGTGAGTCCAAAGATCCATCAACATGGAGCTTCTTCATGCATTGTAAACCAATATGACTTACATGGCAGTGCCACCAGTAAGTGGTACTATCATTACTATCTTTTGGCATGAAAATGTGTATCACTACGATCGAGATTCAATCAACCATTCAGGTTTAATGCTAATCTTGATGGTAGAGGGAGCGTGCGATGTTTGATTACATCAAACTTGGAAACACTTCCAACATATATCGTCAGCTCACTTTTAGCTAGTCTCCGTTTATTCCGTAGCTTTTATTTCGAGTTACTAACACTTAGCAACCGAACCGGTATCTAATACCCTGGTGCTACTAGGAGTACTAGCAAAGTACACATTAACACAATGTATATCCAATATACTTCTATCGACCTTGCCAGCCTTCTTATCTACCAAGTATCTAGGGTAATTCTGCTCTAGTGGTTGTTCCCCTTATTACAGAAGCACTTAGTCTCGGGTTTGGGTTTTACCTTGGGTTTCTTCACTAGAGCAGCAGTTGATTTGCCGTTTCATGAAGTATCCCTTCTTGCCCTTGCCCTTCTTGAAACTAGTGGTTTCACCAACCATCAACAATTGATGCTCCTTCTTGATTTCTACTTTCGCGGTGTCAAACATCGCGAATACCTCAAGGATCATCATATCTATCCCTGATATGTTATAGTTCATCACGAAGCTCTAGCAGCTTGGTGGCAATGACTTTGGGGAAACATCACTATCTCATCTGGAGGATCAACTCCCACTCGATTCAAGTGATTGTTGTGCTCAGACAATCTGAGCACAAGCTCAACGATTGAGCTTTTCTCCCTTAGTTTGCAGGCTAAGAAAATCGTCGGAGGTCTTATACCTCTTGACGTGGGCACGAGCCTGAAATCCCAATTTCAGCCCTCGAAACATCTCATATGTTCCGCGACGTTTCGAAAACGTCTTTGGTGCCTCTACTTAAACCATTTAATTGAACTATCACGTAGTTATCAAAACGTGTATGTCCGATGTTCGCAACATCGACAAACGACATTGGGGTTCAGCACACTGAGCGGTGCATTAAGGACATAAGCTTTCTACTGATCGCATAATCGCTACTATCAACTTTCAACTATATTTTCTCTAGGAACTGTAGCAACGGTGCACAGTTAGGGGAGAACACTTCTTGAAATTTTGTAAGGGATCATCTTATTTACTACCGTCGTCCTAAGCAAACAAGATGCATAAACATGATAAACATCACATGCAATCAAATAGTGACATGATATGGCCAATATCATTTTGCTCCTTTTGATCTTCATCTTCGGGGCTCCATGATCATCATCGTCACCGGCACGACACCATGATCTCCATCATCATGATCTCCATCATCGTGTCTTCATGAAGTTGTCACGCCAACGACTACTTCTACTTCTATGACTAACGCGTTTAGCAATAAAGTAAAGTAGTTTACATGGCGTTCTTCAATGACACGCAGGTCATACAATAAATAAAGACAACTCCTATGGCTCCTGCCGGTTGTCATACTCATCGACATGCAAGTCGTGAATCCTATTACAAGAACATGATCAATCTCATACATCACATATCATTCATCACATTCTTCTTGGCCATATCACATCACATAGCATACCCTGCAAAAACAAGTTAGACGTCCTCTAATTGTTGTTGCATGTTTTACGTGGCTGCTATGGGTTTCTAGCAAGAACGTTTCTTACCTACGTAAGACCACAACGTGATGTGCCAATTGCTATTTACCCTTCATAAGGACCCTTTTCATCGAATCTGTTCCGACTAAAGTGGGAGAGACTGGCACCCGCTAGCCACCTTATGCACCAAGTGCATGTCAATCGGTGGAACCTGTCTCACGTAAGAGTACGTGTAAGGTCGGTCCGGGCCGCTTCATCCCACAATACCGTCGAAACAAGATTGGACTAGTAACGGTAAGCATATTGAACAACATCAACGCCCACAACTACTTTGTGTTCTACTCGTGCAAAGAATCTACGCAATAGACCTAGCTCATGATGCCACTGTTGGGGAACGTAGCAGAAATTCAAAATTTTCCTACGTGTCACCAAGATCTATCTATGGAGAGACCAGCAACGAGTAGAAAGAGAGTGCATCTACATACCCTTGTAGATCGCTAAGCGGAAGCGTTCAAGTGAACGGGGTTGATGGAGTCGTACTCGTCGTGATTCAAATCACCGATGATCCTAGTGCCGAACGGACGGCACCTCCGCGTTCAACACACGTACAGCCCGGTGACGTCTCCCATGCCTTGATCCAGCAAGGAGAGAGGGAGAGGTTGAGGAAGACTCCATCCAACAGCAGCACAACGGCGTGGTGGTGGTGGAGGAGCGTGGCAATCCAGCAGGGCTTTGCCAAGCACCATGGGAGAGGAGGAGTAGGAAGAGAGGTAGGGCTGTGCCAGAACTTCGTCTATAGCTCCCATGAGCCTCCCCACTATATATAGGGGTGGAGGGGCTGGTTTCTTGCCCTCCAAGTCCATTGGGGCGTTGGCCAAGGTGGGAGGAAAGAAATCTCATTATTTCCTTCCCCACCGATTGTTATCCCCCCTTTTTAGGGATCTTGATCTTATCCCTTCGGGATATGATCTTATTCCTTCCAAGGGGGGATCTTGGTGCGCCTTGACCAGGAGTGTGGGGCCTTGCCCCCACTACCCACGTCCATGTGGGTCCCCCCATGCAGGTGGTCCCCACTCCGGAACCTTCTAGAACCTTCCCGGTACAATACCGAAAAATCCCGAACATTTTCCGGTGGCCAAAATAGGACTTCCCATATATAAATCTTTACCTCCGAACCATTCTGGAACTCCTCGTGACGTCCGGGATCTCATCCGGGACTCCGAACAACATTCGGTAACCACATACAAACTTCCTTTATAACCCTAGCGTCATCGAACCTTAAGTGTGTAGACCCTACGGGTTCGGGAGACATGTAGACATGACCGAGACGTTCTCCGGTCAATAACCAACAGCGGGATCTGGATACCCGTGATGGCTCCCACATGTTCCACGATGATCTCATCGGATGAACCACGATGTCAAGGACTTAATCAATCCCGTATTCAATTCCCTTTGTCTATCGGTATGTTACTTGCCCGAGATTCGATCGTCGGTATCCAATACCTTGTTCAATCTCGTTACCGGCAAGTCACTTTACTCGTTCCGTAACACATCATCCCGTGATCAACTCCTTGGTCACATTGCGCATATGATGATGTCCTACCGAGTGGGCCCAGAGATACCTCTCCGTTTACACGGAGTGACAAATCCCAGTCTCGATCCGCATAAAACAATAGATACTTTCGGAGATACCTGTAGTGCACCTTTATAGTCACCCAGTTACGTTGTGACGTTTGATACACCCAAAGCACTCCTACGGTATCCAGGAGTTACACGCTCTCATGGTCGAAGGAAGAGATACTTGACATTGGCAAAGCTCTGGCAAATGAACTACACGATCTTTTGTGCTAGTCTTAGGATTGGGTCTTGTCCATCACATCATTCTCCTAATGATGTGATCCCGTTATCAACGACATCCAATGTCCATAGCCAGGAAACCATGACTATCTGTTGATCACAACGAGCTAGTCAACTAGAGGCTCACTAGGGACATATTGTGGTCTATGTATTCACACGTGTATTACGATTTCCGGATAATACAGTTATAGCATGAATAAAAGACAATTATCATGAACAAGGAAATATAATAATAATACTTTTATTATTGCCTCTAGGGCATATTTCCAACAGAAGATGCATTTATCCGCTTTGGGTTCGAGCTTATCAGCCTGAAACTTTTTCACATAAGCGTCGCAGCCCCAAACTTTTAAGAAATGACAGCTTAGGTTTCTCTAAACCATAGTTCATACGGTGTCATCTCATCGGAATTACGTGGTGCCCTATTTAAAGTGAATGTGGTTGTCTCTAATGCCTAACCCATAAACTATCGTGGTAATTCGATAAGAGACATCATGGTATGCATCATATCCAATAGGGTGTAGTTATGATGTTCGGACACACCATCACACTATGGTGTTCCAGGCTGTATTAGTTGTGAAACAATTTCCACAATGTCTTAATTCTGTGCCAAACTCGTAATTCAGATATTCATCTCTATGATCATATCATAGATATTTTATCCTCTTGTCACGACGATCTTTCAACTTCACCCTGAAATTACTTGAACCTTTCAATAATTCAGACTCATGATTCATCAAGTAAATGTACTCAACATCCACTCAAATTATCTGTGAAGTAAGAACATAACAATATCCACTACATGCCTCAGCACTCATTGGACTGTACACATCAAAATGTATTACTTCCAACAAGTTGCTATCTTGTTCCATCTTACTGAAAACGAGGCTTTTCAGTCATCTTGCCCATGTGGTATGATTTGCATGTCCCAAGTGATTCAAAATCAAGTGAGTCAAAACGGTCCATTTGCATGGAGTTTCTTCATGCATATACACCAATAGACATGGTTCACATGTCTCAAACTTTTCAAAAACGAGTGAGCCCAAAGATCCATCAATATGGAGCTTCTTCATGCGTTTTATACCGATATGACTTACGTGGCAGTGCCACAAGTAGGTGGTACTATCATTACTATCTTTTGGCATGAACATGTGTATCACTACGATCGAGATTCAATAAACCATTCATTTTAGGTGTAAGACCATTGAAGGTATTATTCAAATAAACAGAGTAACCATTATTCTCCTTAAATGAATAACCGTATTGCGATAGACGTAATCCAATCATGTCTATGCTCAACGCAAACACCAAATAACAATTATTTAGGTTTAACACCAATCTCTTTGGTAGAGGGAGCGTGCGATGCTTGATCATATCAAGCTTGGAAAAACTTCCAACACATATCGTCAGCTCACCTTTAGCTAGTCTCCGTTTATTCCGTAGCCTTTTGTTTCGAGTTACTAACACTTAGCAACCGAACCGGTATCTAATACCCTGGTGCTACTAGGAGTACTAGCAAAGTACACATTAACACAATGTATATCCAATATACTCCTATCGACCTTGCCAGCCTTCTTATCTACCAAGTATCTAGGGTAATTCTGCACTAGTGGTTGTTCCCCTTATTACAGAAGCACTTAGTCTCGGGTTTGGGTTTTACCTTGGGTTTCTTCACTAGAGCAGCAGCTGATTTGCCGTTTCATGAAGTATCCCTTCTTGCCCTTGCCCTTCTTGAAACTAGTGGTTTCACCAACCATCAACAATTGATGCTCCTTCTTGATTTCTACTTTCGCGGTGTCAAACATCGC
Organism: Triticum aestivum; assembly: GCF_018294505.1. Classification (NCBI taxonomy): domain Eukaryota; kingdom Viridiplantae; phylum Streptophyta; class Magnoliopsida; order Poales; family Poaceae; genus Triticum; species Triticum aestivum. Next base: position 108,820,149 of record NC_057801.1, on the reverse strand, counting down.
GAATACCTCAAGGATCATCATATCTATCCCTGATATGTTATAGTTCATCACGAAGCTCTAACAGCTTGGTGGCAATGACTTTGGAGAACCATCACTGTCTTATCTGGAAGATCAACTCCCACTCGATTCAAATGATTGTTGTACTCAGACAATCTGAGCACAAGCTCAACAATTGAGCTTTTCTCCTTAGTTTGCAGGTTAAGAAAGTCATCGGAGGTCTTATACCTCTTGACATGGGCACGAGCCTGAAATCCCAATTTCAGCCCTCAAAACATTTCATATGTTTCGCGATGTTTCAAAAACGTCTTTGGTGCCTCAACTCTAAACCGTTTAACTAAACTATCACGTAGTTATCAAGACGTGTATGTCAGATGTTCGCAACAACCACAGACAACATTCGAGGTTCAGCACACTGAGCGGTGCATTAAGGACATAAGCCTTCTATGAAGCAATGAGGACAATCCTCAGTTTACGGACCTAGTCCGCATAATTGCTACTATTAACTTTCAACTAATTTTTCTCTAGGAACATATCTAAACAGTAGAACTATAGCGTGAGCTACGACATAATTTGCAAAAACCTTTTGACTATGTTCAGGATAATTAAGTTCATCTTATGAACTCCCACTCAGATAGACATCCCTCTAGTCATCTAAGTGATTACATGATCCGAGTCAAACTAGGCCGTGTCCGATCATCACGTGAGACGGACTAGTCATCATCGGTGAACATCTTCATGTTGATCGTATCTTCTATACGACTCATGTTCGACCTTTCGGTCTCCGTGTTCCGAGGCCATGTCTGTACATGCTAGGCTCGTCAAGTTAACCCTAAGTGTTTTGCATGTGTTTCGAGGCCATGTCTGTACATGCTAGGCTCGTCAACAACCGTTGTATTTGAACGTCTGAAGAAAACACCCGATCATCACGTGATGTTTTGAAACAGCGAACTGTCGCAATGGTGCACAGTTAGGGGAGAACACTTCTTGAAATTGTTGTAAGGGATCATCTTATTTACTACTGTTGTTCTAAGCAAATAAGATGTATAAACATGATAAACATCACATGCAATCAAATAGTGACATGATATGGCCATCATCACTTTGCTCCTTTTGATCTCCATCTTCGGGGCTCCATGATCATCATCGTCACCGGCATGACACCATGATCTCCATCACCATGATCTCCATCATCGTGTCTTCATGAAGTTGCCTCGCCAACTATTACTTCTACTACTATGGCTAACGGTTAGCAATAAAGTAAAGTAATTACATGACGTTTAAGTTGACACGCAGGTCACAAATAAATAAAGACAACTCCTATGGCTCCTGCCGGTTGTCATACTCATCGACATGCAAGTCGTGATTCCTATTACAAGAACATGATCAATCTCATACATCACATATATCATTCATCACATCCTTTTGGCCATATCACATCACATAGCATACCCTGCAAAAACAAGTTAGACGTCCTCTAATTGTTGTTTGCATGTTTTACGTGGCTGCTATGGGTTTCTAGCAAGAACGTTTCTTACCTACGCATGAACCACAACGTGATATGCCAATTGCTATTTACCCTTCATAAGGACCCTTTTCATCGAATCCGATCCAACTAAAGTGGGAGAGACAGACACCCGCCAGCCACCTTATGCAACTAGTGCATGTTTGTCGGTGGAACCGGTCTCACGTAAGCGTACGTGTAAGGTTGGTCCGGGCCGCTTCATCCCACGATGCCGCCGAATCAAGATAAGACTAGTAACGGCAAGCATATTGAACAATATCGACGCCCACAACTACTTTGTGTTCTACTCGTGCAAAGAATCTACGCAATAGACCTAGCTCATGATGCCACTGTTGGGGAACGTAGCAGAAATTCAAAATTTTCCTACGTGTCACCAAGATCTATCTATGGAGAGACTAGCAACGAGTAGAAAGGAGAGTGCATCTACATACCCTTGTAGATCGCTAAGCGGAAGCGTTCAAGTGAACGGGGTTGATGGAGTCGTACTCGTCGTGATTCAAATCACCGATGATCCTAGTGCCGAACGGACGGCACCTCCGTGTTCAACACACGTACAGCTCGACGATGTCTCCCACGCCTTGATCCAGCAAGGAGAGAGGGAGAGGTTGAGGAAGACTCCATCCAGCAGCAGCACAACGGCGTGGTGGTGATGGAGGAGCGTGGCAATCCTGCAGGGCTTCGCCAAGCACCTACGGGAGAGGAGGAGGTGTCACGGGAGGGAGGGAGGCGCCAAGGGCTCAGGTATGGATGCCCTCCCTCCCCTCCACTATATATAGGGGCAGGGGAGAGGGGGGAGGCGCAGCCTTGCCCCTTCCTCCAAGGAAGGGGTGCGGCTAAGAGGGGGGGAGGAGTCCATCCTCCCCAAGGCACCTCGGAGGTGCCTTCCCCCTTTAGGACTCTCCCCTTTTTCCTATATCTTGGCGCATGGGCCTCTAGGGGCTGTTTCCCTTGGCCCATGTAGGCCAAGGCGCACCCCCTACAGCCCATGTGGCCCCCCGGGGCAGGTGGCCCCACCCGGTGGGCCCCCGGGACCCTTCCGGTGGTCCCGGTACAATACCGATGACCCCGAAACTTGTCCCGATGGCCGAAACAGGACTTCCTATATATAAATCTTTACCTCCGGACCATTCCGGAACTCCTCGTGACATCCGGGATCTCATCCGGGACTCCGAACAACATTCGGTAACCACATACAAACTTCCTTTATAACCCTAGCGTCATCGAACCTTAAGTGTGTAGACCCTACGGGTTCGGGAGACATGTAGTCATGACCGAGATGTTCTCCGGTCAATAACCAACAGCGGGATCTGGATACCCATGTTGGCTCCCACATGTTCCACGATGATCTCATCGGATGAACCACGATGTCAAGGACTCAATCGATCCCGTATACAATTCCCTTTGTCTAACGGTATGGTACTTGCCCGAGATTCGATCGTCGGTATACCGATACCTTGTTCAATCTCGTTACCGGCAAGTCTCTTTACTCGTTCCGTAACACATCATCCCGTGATCAACCCCTTGGTCACATTGTGCACATTATGATGATGTCCTACCGAGTGGGCCCAGAGATACCTCTCCGTTTACACGGAGTGACAAAATCCCAATCTCGATTTGTGCCAACCCAACAGACACTTTCAGAGATACCCGTAGTGTACCTTTATAGCCACCCAGTTACGTTGTGATGTTTGGCACACCCAAAGCACTCCTACGGTATCCGGGAGTTGCACAATCTCATGGTCTAAGGAAATGATACTTGACATTAGAAAAGCTTTAGCATACGAACTACATGATCTTGTGCTAGGCTTAGGATTGGGTCTTGTCCATCACATCATTCTCCTAATGATGTGATCCCGTTATCAACGACATCCAATGTCCATGGTCAGGAAACCGTAACCATCTATTGATTAACAAGCTAGTCAACTAGAGGCTTACTAGGGACATGGTGTTGTCTATGTATCCACACATGTATCTGAGTTTCCTATCAATACAATTCTATCATGGATAATAAACGATTATCATGAACAAGGAAATATAATAATAATCAATTTATTATTGCCTCTAGGGCATATTTCCAACAGTCTCCCACTTGCACTAGAGTCAATAATCTAGTTCACATCGATATGTGATTAACACTCAAGGTCACATCCCCATGTGACTAACACCCAAAGAGTTTACTAGAGTCAATAATCTAGTTCACATTTACCATGTGATTAACACTCGATGAGTTCTGGGTTTGATCATGTTATGCTTGTGAGAGAGGTTATAGTCAACGGGTCTGAACCTTTCAGATCCGTGTGTGCTTTACAAATCTCTATGTCATCTCCTAGATGCAGCTACCACGTTCTATCTGGAGCTATTCCAAATAACTGTTCTACTTGGAGCTATTCTAAATTGTTGCTCCATTATACGTATCCGGTATCTCTACTCAGAGCTATCCGGATAGGTGTTAAGCTTGCATCGACGTAACCCTTTACGACGAACTCTTTTACCACCTCCATAATTGAGAAAATTCCTTAGTCCACTAGTTACTAAGGATAACTTTGACCGCTGTCCTGTGATCCATTCTTGGATCACTCTTGTACCCCTTGACTGACTCATGGTAAAGCACACTTCAGGTGCGGTACACAGCATAGCATACTGTAGAGCCTATGTCTTAAGCATAGGGGACGACCTTCGTTCCTTTCTCTCTATTCTGCCATGGTCGAGCTTTAAGTCTTAACTTCATACCTTACAACTCAGGCAAGAACTCCTTCTTTGACTGATCCATCTTGAACACCTTCAAGATCACGTCAAGGCATGTGCTCACGTCAAGATCACGTCGGTATACCGATACCTTGTTCAATCTCGTTACCGGCAAGTCTCTTTACTCGTTCCGTAACACATCATCCCGTGATCAACCCCTTGGTCACATTGTGCACATTATGATGATGTCCTACCGAGTGGGCCCAGAGATACCTCTCCGTTTACACGGAGTGACAAAATCCCAATCTCGATTCGTGCCAACCCAACAGACACTTTCAGAGATACCCGTAGTGTACCTTTATAGCCACCCAGTTACGTTGTGACGTTTGGCACACCCAAAGCACTCCTACGGTATCCGGGAGTTGCACAATCTCATGGTCTAAGGAAATGATACTTGACATTAGAAAAGCTTTAGCATACGAACTACATGATCTTGTGCTAGGCTTAGGATTGGGTCTTGTCCATCACATCATTCTCCTAATGATGTGATCCCGTTATCAACGACATCCAATGTCCATGGTCAGGAAACCGTAACCATCTATTGATTAACGAGCTAGTCAACTAGAGGCTTACTAGGGACATGGTGTTGTCTATGTATCCACACATGTATCTGAGTTTCCTATCAATACAATTCTAGCATGGATAATAAACGATTATCATGAACAAGGAAATATAATAATAATCAATTTATTATTGCCTCTAGGGCATATTTCCAACAAACTCGAGGTCTGGTTTTACTCGTAGGATGTCTCATCCGGTGTTGCCCTGAGAACGAGATATGTGCAGCTCCTATCGGGATTGTCGGTGCATCGGGCGGCTTTGCTGGTCTTGTTTTACCATTGTCGAAATGTCTTGTAAACCGGGATTCCGAGTCTGATCGGGTCTTCCTGGGAGAAGGTATATCCTTCATTGATCGCGAGAGCTTATCATGGGCTAAGTTGGGACACCCCTGCAGGGTATAATCTTTTGAAAGCCGTGCCTGCGGTTATAGGCAGATGGGAATTTGTTAATGTCCGGTTGTAGATAACTTGACATCAGATACGAATTAAAAATGCATCAACCGCGTGTGTAGCCGTGATGGTCTCTTTTCGGTGGAGTCCGGGAAGTGAACACGGTTTTTGGGTTATGTTTGACGTAAGTAGGAGTTTAGGATCACTTCTTGATCATTGCTAGCTTCACTACCGTTTCGCTTGTTCTCTTCTCGCTCTTATTTGCGTATGTTAGCCACCATATATGCTTAGTCGCTACTGCAGCCTCACCACTTTACCCCTTCCTTTCCCTTTAAGCTTTGGTAGTCTTGATACCCATGGTAATGGGATTGCTGAGTCCTCGTGGCTCACAGATTACTACAACAACAGTTGTAGGTACAGGTTTTGCGATGATCATGACGCGAGAGCGGTGTTACTTGTTTTGGAGTTCTGCTTCTGCTTCTTCTTCGATCAGGGGATAGGTTCCAGGTCGGCAGGCTGGGCTAGCAGGGTGGATGTCGTTTGAGTTTCTGTTTGTGTTTCATCCATAGTCGGATGTTGATATTGTGTATGATGTATTGATGTATTCGTGTGGCATTGTATGCCTTATGTATGTATCCCCATCTATTATGTAATGTTGATGTAATGATATCCACCTTGCAAAAGCGTTTCAATATGCGGTTCTATCCTTGGTGGGACCTTCGAGTTCCTTTTGGATAGGGTCGCATATTGGGCGTGACAAGTTGGTATCAGAGCCTCGACCGACCATAGGAGCCCCCTTGATTGATTGTGTATTTTGGCCGTTGTTGAGTCTAGAAGAAAACTGTTTTGTGAGTCTAGTTATATCAGAGAGTAGGAATTCTTTTTACTCCTCAGCCCCTTTGTCGCTCTGGGGAGGAATCTTGATGTAGGTGTTTTGAGTTACTTCTCTTCCCCTTCAAATTTTCTTTAGGATCACGCTGTTGGTTTTCCGATCGTTGGTTCTCAGCTCTTTTGATCCGGTGCTTTTCTCGTCAAGTTGACTCGAGCCTCTTCATCATTGAGTTCATCCCTCAGTTGTTTTCTTTTCCCACCCGCCCTCCCTGTTCTTCTTCTCGGAACAGGAGTCCGTTATCGAGTATCCATCCTACTCGTGTGAAGCCTTTGCATTCTTTCAACCGGTGTTTTCTCTTCAAGATATTTGTCGATTTCCCCTTCCAAGTTGATTTTGTTTTCCCGCCCTCCCACCCTTTTCTTCCCGGAGTCTGACTCTCTCTCGACCATCCATCTCATTCGTGCAGAGCCTCTTCAGTCTTTCGTAAACTATCTCAACCGGTGAATTCTCGTCTCGGTGGACATTCTTCATCTATTTTCTTCTCCGGTGGACTCAATTCAAGTTTTCAGTGTTGTTCGTATTATTTTCCTTGGATCAAGTGTTCTCCTTGCTCGTTTGCCTCTCGCAAGTTTATCATTCCGGTGTGTTCAAGACATCTCAGGAGAATCGTCTATGTTCCAATTAATTCGAGGTTGTCACCTCATTCAATATTTTAAGTGTTCTGGTGCTTCATCTTTTTGTTCAACATCCCTTTCCAACAGTGTTCTATTTCAGTGGGCCCTAACCCACAGGTCTTTTCCCAGGATCTTACCTGACTCTTCTAATTCCCCCGGAGTGATTCTCAATTCTTTTAGGTGTGACGTAAGAATGGATCCCATCAGTCTCATGCCTTCTCCAAGATCTCATTCAAATTCTTGTCATTGTTGGCTCAACCTCTTTGCTTTTCATTCTACCGGAGTACCTCAGTTATTTTGGTGTTGTTTCTCGTCGGCATTTGAAGACCGAAGGAGATCCTCTAAATCTTGTCCATTCTCTCCAATATTCGTGATTCTAGCTTCATGCCATCTTCTCAAATTATTCCAATTGTCAGATATTATTTTCTTATCCATCCGGAGTATGTCAGGAGTTGTTTTTCCATTTCTTTTCACCGAAGGCCATCATTCCAGTTATCGTTCTCTAATTATCCCGGTGCTTCCTTCAAGTGTTCTTTAATCAGATCATGATCTCTTCGTCCTTTTGCATCTAAATCCCCTCAGGCATATTTGATCGTCTAATTCTTCCCGGTGATTCATTCTCTTTCATCAGTCATTTTCAAATTCTTACGGTGGTTCGTTCAAGATTCTTTGCCTTGATTATCATTGTATTTCATTCGTTCTTTTCGATCCTACCGGTGGTTCATGAAGACCTTCTCAAGTCTACGATATGTCATTTCTCAATCCTTTTCAACAAGAATAAGTAGTATGCAAAATCCATTGCTTGTCATCAATTTAATCTGATGAAGGATAAGCATACAATAAATCTTATTCTTTTTGCGTTCAAGTACATATCCCCTTTCTTCGGAGATTGTTCATGTTGAATAATTTCTCAATTCCAAGTTGTTCACCTTTTCTTTTCCGGAGTTCAAATTTTCCTCAGCCATTTCATCGGAACCTCCATCTAAATCATCGCAACGCTCATCGTATTCTTTCATCCTTCATTTTATCTCGTCATCCTTTTGTTACCGGAGTTCTACATGGTGGTTCTTCATGATTTAATTCATTTCTCAAGTGTTCATCAAGATTCTTGTTGGTTGAGCCCCTGCATCAAGAACCGGCCACGTTTGATCAGTTATGCCAGTTCCATCATGAGCTGCATGATTGGCACACTCATAAGGCTCTTCAAAATGACTTGGTTGAGCACGGCTGGGAGCATATTGGCAACCGATAGATGTATTGGTTCGTTTTATGTTCATTCAAAACAATTTCGATTTGGTTGTAAAACTATCTTTATTAGAGACAATTTCGATTGGGTTGTAAACTATTTTAATTTTCAAACAATTAATATTTGGACGTGCTAACTTGTTTTCATATGAAAATATGGGCATTTTAGGCCCTGGCGGACGAGATGGGGCAAAAGGATGCGGCCGCGCGCTGGGCGCACGGCCACCGCATCCCAGGACAGGCCCGTACACGACCCCATTGCCCTACCCAAACAGACAGAATCCAGACAAAACGGATGTCCGTTTGGGATCGCGCGGTGGAGTTGGCCTAAGTACTCTGCGTGGGCCATGACTATGGTAGACTATTTAATTAAGCTTGTTATATATTTATATGTTTTAAGCTATTTTGCAATGCCTTTTTGGGTGTTTTTTCTAAGTCCAACACAGACAATATTTGGGGTGGGACCGTGCGTTGGGTGCACCGACCCGCCGACGACCCAAACCGGACATGGGCGTCCATTTTGCTGCCCCAAACGAAAGAATCCGGACCAAACATGCATTCGTTTAGGGTCGTGCATTGGAGTTGCCCTTAGCCCTGCCTACATCCCATCAACATCTTCACCGCCGCCGGAAGAAGTTGTGGGCAAAGATCCCATGCCGGATAGTAATGGCAGGGGCTCGCTACGATGGTAGCTACTTGTGTTGAGGATGGGACATGAGCCCCTCCTCCATTGGCAGAACATGTTGTGACAACTGGCCTCGTGATGGCAAAGGCTCATGTTGTTCCCCCACCTTGAGGACAATTGTTGGCAACGGTGGAACATCGAACATGTTTGGTGGTCGCAGTGCATCGTGCCATAAGGACAGCGTGGTGTTGTGTAGTCGTAGTCATCCTTAGCTGATTGTAGGAACGAAGTATGTCTACTAGGGAAGGGGGTGAGTAGGAGATTTAAAATTTCTTCAGGAAACTTCAAATCTCTCAGTACACAATAGCGGAAATAAACAGACAGGGATAAGACTACGAACGAAAACTACCGAAGCAAATCAAGTACAAGCACTGAAGAGAAATCACATGACTGGAACATAACTGAAGATAAACAACAGAAAGTATTTTAGGGCACACATGAGAGCAGTGGTGCTCAATGGCGACAAAGTATTTGTTCAACTAGTTCACTTTTCTGCAAAAGAGCTATCTTTGGTCGGAGGGACTTGTGGTTTAACACTGACGATAAACTCTCTTCGTCCTATTCTCCTCGACAACAAGTTCGTCAACACGTGCCGATCATTCGGGGTAGATACTTGAGGCGATCTCCATAACCTTCACAGACTTTGTCTTCACGAACCACAATAACTCTTGGTTACTGAAGAACTTGACACCTAATCATCTAGATGTTGGAAATATGACCTAGAGGCAGTAATATTGTATTATTATATTTCCATTATTCATAATTAAGAGTTTATAGTTCATGCTATAACAGCTATGATCTTGGAATATGCGATTCAGTGGAAAACTCATATGCACATGTGAACTAATAAAAGGTATCAATAGGTTCCCGGACTCGCCTCTAACACTGACTCAAGTGTTGTTGGTGATCATATATTCCGGATCTTAGGATGTCGTTAAGTGTAACGGCAGTCTTAAAACAACATATAGGGTATGGCGTTAGAAGAATGATCATATTGAATCGACCCAATTAATTCTTGTCGGTTATACTTCGTGATTATATCGTCTAAAATCATCTATTATAACACGAAGTGTTAGCATGTGTTCTAGTTCCTCAGACCATGAGATTATCTTGGTCACTTCCTGCCAGACGATGGGCTTTGGGGTTGCTCAAACGTCATCTGTAACAAGGTGATCATAACGACAACTTTCAGGCTCATCGAAAAGTTTGACAAGTGACATGATAGCTCAAAAGTGGGATTTGCTCCTCTGGCGATGGAGAGATATTCTTAGGGCTCTCTCAGTGTGATGGCATCCATCATTGTCTGGCTAGACATAGGTGAGTACGCCACAGGGATGCCGGAACACGTCAACGAGAAAGAATAACAAAACCAGTAACAGAAGCAACGATATAGTGAGTAGGGTGATGATTCATGAGGATAGCAATGTACACCGGGTTTTGTAAAGTATCATGAAGCAAAGAGAACATCACATGATAACCAAAGGTTGACTCAAATATCATTCGTGTAATCATAGGGACCGATATGGATGTCCATGGTTCCACTATTGGTCATTGAACGAAGCGGTTTCATTTGTATGTAATTTACTGAACCTACAGAGTCACAAGGTTAAGGTAGTCAAGATCTGCTAAGTGTTAGTAGGATGGGAGTAATGAGAATATATTTGTGGAATTGTTTCATTAATATCCAGAATAGTTCGAAGAGGTTCCGAAAGCGTTTCGAGGCCAGTGAAAGGGTTTCGGTGAATATTGGGTATTACTGATTAATTATATATATGTAGAAAATGTTTTTAGGAATGTTAAATTATATATACCTAATCGCAACAAAGAAACAGCCAAGCAAAAGCTCATGCATGCAACGACCGACCGCATGCGTGTGGTTGATCCTAAAACTAAGGGATTCAATGCCAGACCCCTAATCCAGCCATATGCATGCACCGTTCAACAACAAGAAAATCCATACATTTCTTTTATGCCCCCACAAGAAAAATGGGATATATACTATTTTTATTGAGTATATACTGCTTTCCCAAATGAGTGTTTGCTGCTTTTTTTTTATTTGAGTATATACTGTTTTCTTTTACGGGTACAGCATGTACAGCTTGGTTCTATAATATGCATATTTACTGGGTTTTTTTCCGTTAGAATGAGTTGGTATTGCTTGTGATCAAAAGAGGTATATACTACATAATATGCGCCAGCTCTGTGTACTGCCTTATTTATGAGTATATATTGTTTTCTTTTTGCTGGTAGAGTATATGCTGCTTGGTTTCATAATAGGCATATAGTGGGGTATTTTTTTCTTTGGAAGGACCATGCACTTATCGTACTTAATCTCAAAAAACTGAAAGAAGTATATACCGCTTGCCAACTTTAAGCGGGGTATGTGCTACTTTCAAAACAAACGAGTCTACATTAATTTGTTAGAAGGATTAGTCAGTATTTAAAATTGGTTGTGCATACTGCTTAAGTAACAAAGTAGTGTACTAGTTTTTTAATCATGTCTGGGGCATATTTACTTAGCAAACAGAGGATCGTCGATTAGAAGTATATACTATGTATTTTTGCAAGCAAGGAGAATACTCGATGGAATTTTGATGATTTACTTCGAAAAGAAGTACCCATATTTTTTTATCTAAACAAGGGGTATCACAGTACTACTTCACTGTTCACCATGCTTGTTATATACATGTAAACAAAAATCACTCTGCTTCTTCAGAGATATATCAAGTGGCACCATGGTTAACAACATACTCGATCCATTGGTACATGTAAAGAAATTTGCATCTTAATAGAAACTTGTATGCCAACTAAGCAAACTGGACTGTGCAACTACTTTTACATCTTCAAAAAGGTTTGTATGCTAAAAACCTGAAGAAAAAAAGAGGTATATATATATCTTCCAGCAAGCTTCAGATAACACCACATGTACTTCTGGAGGTCCAATATAATGGAGGTGCTTCTCAGTCAAACAAATCCACAAGCTTTGCACATATGGATATTCAATGGAAAACAATTAGCAACATAAATTAGACTTGATTCAAAAACATTGTATAATTGTTCATACCTAATATCTAGCTATATATACAAGAAAAATACTGAACTGGATACTATGAGAAAAGAAACAGAAAAAAGAGCTTCAAAAATTGTTTACACCTGGAACTGTAAATAACCTGATCTACGGACTTTGTTAAGGTGTTTAAGAATAAAAAAATAATTAGGTAGATTGGGTGAGACAAGTGCTTCTCGTCAGGTAATACAATAAATTTGGCCCGTGACCCTAACAGATAAACAGAGAACTGGACAATATACTCAATATAGTGACGAACATACTCACTTGATTTGCTAGAATTTGCACTAACGGAGCATGCACATTTGATCTTCACTAAACTTGAGAAATATTACCCATTATTTGGTATGGCTAATACATTGACCAATCCATTATTAGAAGAAGAAATGCAGAAAATATTGCACTCAACCAAGTCGTACCTGATCTATGATGGCTTCTGCACTGTTGACTCAAAGAAAAATTTAGAAGAAGGAGGGTGGGTAGAATCAATGCTGCTTTAGGAGAGAAGCTGTTGCTGTGAGGAATTTTGTATGCAAACGATAGGGAGACAAATCGATCTGGTACCAACCAGACTTCTACATCTACCAGTAAGAACTGGGTTCCATTATGGCACTCTGGTGTTGGCGATGCGGAAGGCAATGGCCACCCGATTCCAGCCACGTAGAAATCGGCAGAAGATGGGCGTTCAGTTCAGTGCCTTGTTGATCTGATTTCACACACTGACACACGAGACTCGCACGCCGGAAACAAACCTGGTCATTCAGTCGGCTGTTGGCCGGTGAGAACATGAGTCGCTCACAATGGAGGCTGCTGCCGAGGGAGCTCCTCTTGGAGGCCGATGTAGTATCCCAGCTGCTGCCGCTATCCGCCGCCGCCGCACAACGCCAATGAGACGGGAGGAGAGATGGATAAGCGCATCGCATATAAAAAGGCCTAAAAAATTGGAGCAGTGACCTTTGTTTGTTTTAGGTGGAAGTTTTTTCACTTATTATTCTTTAATTATTAAAAAGCTAAATGGCTTTGAGCGGTTGGATTCTATAGCGCCAGCGACCCACACGTGCGTAGGAGTATGTACTTCTAGGAGTACCGACCCATTTTCATATATATATATATATATATATATATATATATATATATATATATATATATATATATATATATATATATAGTGCTCTGCAAATAATTAGAATATTTTATATTTACTTTAAATATCAATGGGCCTTAAAAGGCCGAGAGGTGGAAGGCAGCTTGGGCCATAAGGGCTCAAGTAGGAAGACGCCCCCCTTTCCTTGTAGGGTCCCGAATTGGACTTGGGGAGGAGTCCCCCTATGTCCGGTGCCCCAAGGGGGAGTTTCCCCCCTTGGTGGCTGCCCTTTCCCTCCCCTCTAACCTGTATATACTAGAGGATGTCCACCCTATGGAGATACAAGTTTTGGAGCTTCCTCTAGTTGATCTAGTTCTAGTTCTTGTTGGTCCTAGTTGACTATTAGAGCTAGCCCTAGCCGCCTCTAATCCTCATAATTAGAAGCCCCGTGGTTGTAATCTCCTCCCTCTAATTCTCCGGTGACGATTAGCTCTGGATGGTGAAGCGCTGCTTGTCGTGGGGGAACACGATCACCTATGGGGCCATCGGCCCCTTTGTGGTTTGGCGAGGGGGAGATCACGTTGCACAAAGAGCAGAAGCCATGATGCAACACGGCGAAGGTGACACTGGTGATTTTTACCCAGGTTTAGGCCGCTGTGAAGCGTAAAACCCTACTCCTACTTTGGTGGATTGAATGGAGGAGCACAATGAACACGCATCACTCAAGCCCGGCAAGGTGGCCTCGGGGAGAGTGGTTATGCGCGTACAAGTGTGCAAGGGTCCGAATCCTTTGTTAGGTTGCCTTGGACCTCCTTTTATAGTTCAAAGGGTAACCACAATGGCAAAATAGTCTTTATCTAGCGATTAGATAGCTAACAGTGCTATCATACATAACCCTGGCAGTTAGGACAAAGTGCAGCAAATGCACTGCTAGGTGTCATGCTGAGGATGAGACCCGACAAGCCTACCGAGCCGCTTAATCACCTTTTGCTTATCATCTTGACACGCCTTTGGATGGGTGTCACTGGGGAGAAACTTGTCTTCCAATGGGCTGCCGCGTGCTAAGTGGAAGCCACTTAATCACTTGGGGCTTGACACCACACCGATAAGTGACTTGCGTTGCTGTGTGGTGGAGCGGTGGAGCAGTGGCGTCTTGGCGAGGATCTGGGTCTTGGCGACCCTGGCAAGCCTGCCGGGGAGATCTTGAACTTGCCCCTGGGGTGGCCTTGACCCCGCCAGGCTCTCCTGCTCGGCAAGGGAGGCCTCCCATGGTGGCATTCTTCTGTCTTGTATGTTGGCTTGGTCTTCTTGATTCGCTCCTTGATCTCACGAAGAGCGGCTTCTCTGGTCTTGGCCTTGCTTATAAGTCCGGTCGACGAACATTAGTGTTCATTGTATCGACAGGAGCCCCTGGGTCTGGTCCATACATGCTGCTGGGCATCGTTGGGGTAGGCCCCAAGAATACACAGGCAACTACGCCACGCAGGTTGTAGTAGGATCCATGTCTTCTCCTGATATCTTCCTTGCTTCTTCGTTAACCTTGAGATTGGACCAGTTTCCGGTTTTCCCGCAAGTCATGTGGAACGCTGTGGGGCAGCCGACGTTCATGGGGAGGTAACCACCATTTTACTCGTCCCACTACTACTGTCGTTTCCGCCACGTACGCTGCATGCATCACTACAAAAAAAACACTTTCATGATGATACGTGTTTGTCACAGTAGGTCACATTTTATATCATGTATGTACATCTGTGATGATTTTATGACAAAATCAAGATAGTCATACCTGTGCTATCGTAGAAGTGTTGCATGGCAATACCAAAATTATCATCATGGAAGTGTTCACTTCCATGACGATAAATGACGCGTCATGGAAGTGCTTTCATCAAGGGTAACCGACACGTGTCATCCACCATAACGGGTCGCCGTCAAGCTATCGGGTCTGGTTTTTGATCCGATAACCCGTTAACAGCCCGGACCAATGGTGACTTTCCACGTGTAAAATTCTCATTGGCTGAAGGAAACACGGGTCAACTCGTCATTGGGCCAGATAGGCGCCTATGATATGTCGACACGTGCGAAGGCCCAACACTGGCCCATTTAGCTTACAAAGGCCGACCCGTTTGACTTGGTCAAAAGTTAGCAGGCCGGCCCATGAAAAGCGTGTTAACGGTTTGTTTGCATATAGCCCATTTTACGACCTGGTAACTCACGGCCCGTTAGGGCCTTCCCGAAATCGGCCCAACAACATCATGTGGGTCATCGAATATAACACCAGCCCGTTTCACTTTTGGCCCATGTATGGCCCACGATATCTTTCGGCCTATATGAGGCCTTTTGTATCTTTAGGCCCTTTCGTGGCCCATGGTGACTCTGGCCCATAATGAGCAGTGATTTTCTTTGTACCCATTAACGGCCCGTGATTCACATGGGCCATTTCCAGCCCGTGTTAGCTTTCGGCGTACTGACGGCCCATACATTCTTTGGCTCCTTTCCGGCCCTCGATTACTTCCGGCCCGTTACTGGCCTATTCCCCTAATGGGCCAAATTCAGCCCGTGGTTAGAATCGGCCCGTTTGTGGCATGTTAACCCGTTGCGTCGTTTCCAGCCCGTCCTATATTCTGGCCCATTAACAACCCGTTATGCCTGTGATAGAATTAAGCCTTTACTGTCTTCCGGCCTGTTAATGGTCCGTTACCGTGCTGGCCCAATACCAATTACGCCCATTTATGGCCCATGACGACCCATTTATCCGACGGCCCGAGGCCCACCGATTATATGGCCCGTTGAAGGCCCATTTATCCAACGGCTCGTAGGAGGCCCATGGATCCTACGGCCTGTAGCAAGCTCAAGGTTACCATGGTCCGTATATGTCCCATGGTTGTTGCGGCCACTAGCAAACCAGGGAAATAAAAGACTAGGAAATAAATAAGCCCGAAATTAACGCTTGGCTATTAAGGCGATCGCACATGTTACATCCACTGGGCATCAAAGTTCGCCACCAGTGCAAATATAGGGAACACCCTAGACTATACAAAAATGGCTTGATGTTTACTTCAGCCGGTGGCTGCACATTAAGAACAAATTTTGTATCGCAACAAAACAAATTACAACCATAAAACAAAAGGAAGGTTGGCATAAAAGTTAACAGCATGGTAGATAAATGCACCACCAGAAGTTCAGAAGCTCAGTTTATTTGACATGACTGTACGTTTTCATGTTTTACTGTCCGATGGAGCATCATAACCTTCACCCTTCATTTCTCCTAGGCTCCTGAACAACATAGCAAATGTCTGATAGTCTAGTTTAAAAAACATGCATATCTTGACAACATCGAACAATGGTTGTCCTTGTTTCACAAAGGGTCAGGGAATGGACTTGTGTCTGGAGCGCAGATATAACATTGTTTTGAGCTTGCATATCTCGATCATGAGGCAGTTTGGATGAGATTGCCTTAACAACCAACCCAGTATTACACAGGAACGTGCTTTTGGCACTATTAGTGGACAGGTACTGACCCACTGCAGCAAGAGGTGACATTGCGGTTATAGTTGCCTCATCACCTTCAGCAGGTGGCGGTTCCACCATTTTTCGTAGCTTGCTAAAAAGTTGATTTTTTACATCAGTAGTACCAGAACAGAAGATATTAATGAGGCAACAAAACCAAAAAAATAGCTTTGGTCTATATACAAAACTTATTGTGGTGAACCCGTGTAAAATATTAGTTGTATTTTACTGCAAAGTACATAATAAAACTAGGTTCCAAACATATGACCATGTACCATGGCTAATGTATTGTCTATTTCTTCACATTGTATTGACAACTAAGGATAAAGAGACAAAGTTTATAATACGGTAAGCATAGTATGACATCATTCATATCACAAAACAACCGAGAACAGACAAACATGCAATTATAACATTGTGTGGGCAAGTCCATCATGGAACTAGATTATAGATCAAGATGAAAGGAACATCACTCCTCTATTTTAAACCTTGTAAGGTGCAATGATACGCTAAGACAATTGTGTATAAAATTGAAAAGAGTAATAGACATTGGCTGCAAACCATACAGTTCAATGCAAGAGTCAAAGTAAGTAGTAGTTAAAAGGCATGAGGATTAAGGACTTACAACAACGGCTTTGACTGGTGTAGTCATGCCCTTCGTCTTGCTGGTGTGACAGTCCTTGAAGATTTCCATAGCATTTGGTTCATGTACTTTTTGGTCCTTGCGGGCTTTCCTCTGCATTTGGAACAAGTCAATATAGATTTGATAATATGGCACAACGAAATGAGTGAAACAATAGCTAATTACAAGAGCCTCACAGTGTGCAATATAGCTACAAGATCCTGGCGTCCGTTGGAATTTCACTTTCGTACGGTTGGCCTTGTTCTTTGAATAGTTCACCTGCAAGAAGATAGATTTGTGAGGCACGTAAATAGGAGTTCAACATGTGATCTGATCACATACATATAAGACACTTGATACTTTTGGATCGGACCAGTGTTTAATGAGGCCTCCCCAATCTTCATCCGATATATTTTCCACTGGAGATGTTTGGGCAAGTTCACTGTTAGCTTTGCCTTCATAGTGAGTTTTCCTCAACTTATACCGATACCGTCGTAGAGCAGACTTGAAAACATGGGTGCAAGCTTGTTTGGTTGCATCATCTTGGCTATCCAACTTGAACCTCATGTGTTGAAAATTATGGGAGTCTCATTATCAGCAACCTAGAAAGTATGGGACAGAGCAAGACGGTATTACTAGTTTCCATACATAACCATACTTACAGATAAATGGTCGAGGAAGGTGTTGAACTGGGTTTCGTCTTTGTCATTCCTATACTAAATCCATGTTGGGAGGATACGTGCATGACACCTAATGGCAACCGCTACCTCTGATACTAACTTGTCTGACTCTGTAGCATCACGTGGCCTTTTTAAACCTGCCTCAAAACAATCTCCATTCTTCCTCCTCTAGATTTAGTTGACCTATAGAGCATTATCCGTGATGTTTGTTTCCTCTTGCGCCTAGGTGCTAGTCCAACAACGAACATAGGAAGTGTTAGTGTACATCAAATTGTGAGACTACATATAAAGAAGCATGCAACTGTAACTTGACTCCAGCAACTACCTTCTAGTTGTTGAAGCTCACAAGGTTCATCTGATCTTGCCAACTCTCTTGTGTCAAGAGTGCTTCAGAAGTAGTGTCAGGTGGCAAGGGAGCTTTGGGAACGTGCTGCTAGCTGAGTTGACAAACGAGTAACTCGTGTAGCTGGTGGTACTTTGGAAGGTGTTGCAACAACTAGGGCTGTCTTTGCTTGTTTGGTGGTAGCTATTAGTTTCTGTTTGGCTTGTTTTCCAGCTTGTGTAGCACGGGATACCGCATTTGTACAATTTTCCGCTGGACTTTGACCTTTTATTGCACCATCAGTACCAGCAGAATCTGCATAATTCGGCCACTTCCGTTTCCGTGTGTCTTAGTACTAACACCATCCCCTGTCATTCTGTGTTCCTTCCTCTTTCTCTGTGCCATGTTAAGTCAAGCTAACAAGAAAAAGGAATAAAAATTTAGTTTTTAAGAACAAATTGATGCGTGATACAGACGAACTGAACTTTGATGTTAGACAACCACTTGATAGGAGGATGTAATATGTACGAAAATAGGATGGCATGAGATTATCAGAACTATGATGTATAAACTAAGTAGAAAGCATTCCAATAAATTAGAAGCAATGCAATGGAAGGTAGACACCATATGAAAGATGCTACAAATATCGCTCTGCCAAGTTAACAGTGTCTCGTCATAACTAGAGTTTAAAAAAATGTGAAGCAGTATAAGAAATAAATCATATGCAAGATGCAAACAACATCACACTACCCAGCTAAAGGTCTCTCATCATTAGTGCCATTGCATATTCACAGCATTGCGCATTCACAACTTATGATGTGTAAACCAAGCAGAAGGCATTTCAACAAATTAGAAGCAATGAAAGCTAGACACCATATGTAAGACGCAACGAATATCACTCTACCAAGTTAAAACTGTCTTGTCATTAGTGCCATTTCAACAAATTAGTAGTACAAGCTAGAAAATAATGCAAGATGTAAACTATATCAGACTCCCAATTTAAACGTGTCTTGTGAAAAGTGATTGTTGCAGGTTACACAATAGTAGTACTTTGATGTAAGAATATGGTGTGATAAACAGATATTGTATGTTCTAGAAATAGGAACATGTGTCTTATTCACAAGTATAAGGTGTAAAGTCAGCAGATGGAATTCAACAAAATTAGAAGCAATGCAAGCTAGGTATCAAACATAACATGCAACCACATATATCAGTGCCATGTTAGAGGGAGCACCTATGATGGTGGACAAGGGGGGACATGCTCGTCATCAACACATCTACTTTGAGTGTCTATGCATGTGTTGTCTTGCAAATCTTCTTGGGGGGGGGGGGTAGTAGAGTAGAATCTGTAGAGGCCCTCCGTTTGGAAGGAGCACCTTTATCCACTGCCTTGCTAATTTCCTTCTGCTCTATTGATTTTGCATTGTCAAGTAAAACCGACAAGAAAAAGCAATAAAAGTCACTCTTCAAAACTCATTCATGCATGATACTGACAATCACAACCTTGATGCAAGGCAAACCCATGATACGAGGATGGAATATGTACGAAAAATAGGACGGCATGGCATATTCACAACTATTTGTGTAAACTAACCAGAAGTAATTTAATCAAATTACAAGCAATACAAGTGAGACACCATATGCAACATGCAAGACAATATCACATTGCGAAGCTAGAGAAAGCACCTGGGATGCCGGTTTCGCCGGAAGACCACCATCAGTCCCTGCCTTATTTTTTCCTTCCTATTTCTTAATTGTATTACCTTGTCAAACCCACAAGAAAAATGAATAAAAATTCGCATTTCAGAACTCATTGATGCAGGATGCTCACGAGCACTACTTTAATGTAAGGCGACAACATGATAGGACGATTGAATGTGTACAGAAAAAGGACAACATTGCATATTCACAGCTATGATGTGTAAACTAAGCAGAAGGCATTTCAACAAATTAGAAGCAATGAAAGCTAGACACCATATGAAATATGCAACAAAGATCACTCTACCAAGTTAAAACTGTCTCGTCATAAGTGCCATTTCAACAAATTAGAAGTGGTACAAGCTAGAAAAGAGTGCGAGATGTAACCTATATCACACTCCAAGTCAAACGTGTCTTATGATAAGTGATTGTTGCAGGTTACACAACAATAGTACTTTGATGGAAGAACATGGTGTGATAGACAGATATTGTATGTTCTAGAAACGGGAACACGTGTCTTATTCACAAGTATAATGTGTAAAGTAAGCAGATGGAATTCAACAAAATTAGAAGCAATACAAGCTAGACATCATACATAACATGCAACCAAATATAACAATGCCAAGTTAGAGGGAGCACCTGTGATGGTGCACTAGGGGAGACGTGCTCATCAACAACACAGCTATGTTGAGTGTATATGCATGTGTTGTCTTGCAAATCTTCTTGGGGGGGGGGGTGGCGGAGTAGAATCTAGAGGCCCTCTGTTTGGAAGGAGCACCTTTATCCACTGCCTTGCTAATTTCCTTCCGCTTTATTGATTCTGAATTGTCAAGTAAAACCGACAACAAAAAGCAATAAAATTCACTCTTCAAAACTCATTCGTGCATGATATTGACAATCACTACTTTGATGTAAGTCAAACACATGATACCATGATGGAATATGTACAAAAAACATGACATCATGGCATATTCACAACTATTTGTGTAAACTAAGCAAAAGCCATTTCAACAAATAAGAAGCAATGCAAGCTAGACACCACATGAAAGATGCAACCAATATGACTCTGTCAAGTTAAAAGCGTCCCATCATAAATGGCGTTTCAACAAATTAGAAGCAGTGCATGCTATAAATCATATGAAAGATGCAACTAATATCACACTGCAAATACTAAAGGTGTCTTGTCATATTGATTGATGCGGGATACAAAAAAAACAATAGTTTTATGTAAGGACATGCTTAATAAACAGATGTACTATGTACTAAAAATAGAAGGCATGTCACATTAACAGGTATAATGTATAAACTAAGCAGAATAGCACATGCAATTTAACCAGATTGGAAGAATTACAATCTAGACACCATATGCAACATGCAACCACATATCACGCTGCCAAGTTAGAGCAAGCACATGCGATGCTGGTGTGGGGGAAATGCGGTCATCAACTACAGAGCTACGTTCACTATCTTCATCTAGCCTTGTTGTTTCTTGAGAATCATGTGGGGAGGTTGACATTGCATTCTTTAAAAGAGCGTATTTTCTCAAAGTAACCCCCCGGCGTGACTGTCTCATCATAAGTGATTGATGAGGGATACACAAGAAGAACATTAGTTTGATGCAAGAACATGGTTAATAGACATATGTACTAGTATGTACCAAAAATAGGAAGGCATGTAATACTCAAAGGTATAATGTGTAAGCTAAGTAGATGCAATTTAACCAAATTGGAAGCAACCACTAGTAGAAAAAGGACCTAATATGTGAAACATTAGTACCGGTTCGCATATGAGCCGGCACTAATGCTCCCATTAGTGCCGGTTCAAATGACTTGGCGGGAGGTGACCTTTAGTACCGGTTCGTGCCACGAACCGGTAGTAAAGATGCTGGTGCCCAGCCAACACCTTTAGTACCAGTTCGTGGCACGAACCGGTACTAAATAGGTTGTGGCAGGCGCTATTTTTAGTCCCACCTCGCTCCCCTAACAAGAATTTGACCACCTTAAGTATGTTACTTCTCAAATTCCAAACATTTGGTCTTCATCGAACTCTATGTGTAGGATCTGTGGCTGCAATAGGAGTCTTCGCCGGTTCTTAAATCGGTGGTAGATTCCTATTGACGATTTAGATTCTATACAAAAAGATCGTTGATGATCAATGTATTTTTTATATGTACTTCTATGTAGTAGTAGCGCGTTTTGGCTGAAAGGCGGTACTGATCAATGTATTTTTTCTGCGTTCAGATGCACAATTTAAATATGTTATTTTTTGAACTATCACAAGCATTTGGTCTTCATTGAACTCTATATATAAAAAAGAGGAAGAAGAAGCAGAAGAAGAGGAAGAAGAGGAGGAAGAAGAAGAAGAAGAGGAGGAGGAAGAAGAAGAAGAAGAAGAAGAAGAAGAGGAGGAGGAGGAGGAAGAAGAA
>NC_057801.1:108795563-108796183 GCF_018294505.1 Triticum aestivum | reverse complement strand
AGCAGAAAAGAAATAACTATATAAAAAAATTACTCAAAAATAAATAGAAGAAAATAAATAATGCAGAAAAGAAATTTTTTTATAAAACAATGTTGGGGCGCTGCCCGGTGGGCCTGCCAGACCTTGGGTGTGCAAATACATGCCCAGTAGGGCCAGCAGGCTCACAGGGCAGCGTGCCCTAGTTAGGCCCAGAAGTCTGCTATATAGAGGAGTTCGAAAGGGCAGCCGCGACTGGGTTTATAAACCAGTGCGGCCGCCCTTCGCTCGGCGAGGTGGGACTAAATGTAGTGCACAACGGGTGGCAGCGCCCGGCCATTAGTACCAGTTGGTGGCTCCAACCAGTACTAATGCATTGGCCTTTAGTATCGGTTGGAGCCACCAACCGGTACTAAAGGCCCTCGTTTCCCGCTGCTTGGGCTAGCCAAAATTGGCCTTTAGTACCGGTTTGTGGCTCCAACCGGTACTAAAGACCCCTCCTATATATATGACACTTACGAAAATTCAGTTATCGTCGCCACTTTGTTCCACTTCTCGCGCGCGCGAGTCTCGATCTCGACGACGCCGACGCCACCTCGCCGCCGTGCCGTCGCCCTCGCCGCCCCCGCCGCCCGTCGTCGTCG
>NC_057801.1:108786215-108794624 GCF_018294505.1 Triticum aestivum | reverse complement strand
AAATGTTTAGTTGAACTAGTTGAATTCATATATAGAACTAGTTTATTTTTAGTAAATGCTTAGTTTAACTAATTGAATTAATATAACTAGTTTATTTTTACTAAATGCTTAGTTGAATTAATAGAAGTAGTTGAATTAATTAAATTAGTAAGTGTTTAATGTTTCGTCTAATATGAACATAGGAAATGTCGTCTAACGCCGGAAAAAATTTCATTATGTGCGAATACTGTGAAGACCAGCGCGGCCAGTGCGACAGAAATTTCCTTGTTGATGGTAGGCGATTCAACATCAAGCTGGATGAGACTTTCGAATTTGATATAGTAAGTCACAACAACAAGTCTGTTTTCGTAATTAAGCATGACTTATATATGCTTCATTTGCCTGACTTATAATTTTTAATTTTCACTATTCTACTAGCGCATCCCCTGCCATGCAAGATTTTTTGTCTTGGATAAGATAGGTTTCAAAGATATGGAAACTATGGAGGTAAAGAGAGCTTACCTGAAAACTGAGCATGATGGTTATACTTTCAACGTCAAAGTATACAATGCACACACATACACCTATTTTGAATGCAAAACTTGGCAAGCACTATGCAAAGCTTATGCATTTGAGCCTGGTATGGTTATCACCTTTGATATTCGTCCGGAAGATGATATTGAAGGTAATAGAGACATATGGGTCGATGTGCAGACGCCTCCAGTTCTACCATTATGTGAGTTCTTCTCAACTATATTTTTGTCTTTGATATTGCTTATTTAAAAATAACTGGCAACTAATTTCTATTGACAGCTTATCTCCATTCAACCAAACATGTCCGACGCTTGGTAGACAGGATCTACTACTGTCCCGGAGCTGAACTAAACTGCGAGGAGATAAGTCATTATGTTTCATGGCTTGAGGATCTTCATACTGTCAAGACAAATTTTCTTCCTGCACTTAGAAATGTTAGTACTCAAAATGTGCGACCAATAATGATGGTATTGAACTACGGTCACATCTATTTAGGAATGATGGTAAGATATTTACTATTTTTCCTCAGTGCATATTTTGCATACATAATTTTTTTGCTAAACTTTCATTGCTAAGTATATTAATTAAGTACTATACGATGTTCTTTAACAGGGACTCCTGATGACAGTTGTGCCTCAGGGGATCGAGACTAAAGGTCAGATGTCAATTGTTAGCTTACGGCCAAGATATCCTGCATTTCACATGAATGCATTCAAGATTTCTAGAAGCGATGAATGCTTAATAGTGAAAGATTGGAGGAAAATTGTTAATGATCGCAGAGAAGTACTAGGGGGCAGCAATGAGAAGCGCAGCCCACAATTAGGAGACAGGTTCATCGGCATGCTCCAGTATGATCAATTAGGAGAGCTATACATGTTCTATGCTATTTTACCAGAGAGAGAGTAGCCATCAGGAGTGATTTAGCTAGTTCTTCATGCTGCTCTTAATTAGTACTTGTCCTTTCATGTCCGTGTTCTTCGTTCTGAACTTAAGTGATTTGCTTTTGTGGTGTTATATATATGAACGCTTATAATATCATGACAATCATGTTGAACTCGATGATATTTTTGCTTCTAGTACAAGTGAATGTTTCTTCTTTAAGCTAGTAGCTAGTGCTGGTGGTGATCAGCTAGTTAATTATTATATCATTTAATGAAAGAAACCGCAGATTAGTTCCAGCTGGATGGATCCTACCTAAGTGATCAAGTATATGCCATATCCGTATATATTATAGTTGATCAAGTATAATATGGATATGGCATATACTTGATCACTTAGCTAGCTAGCTAGCTAGCTAGTAGCTAGAGATATCCAATAATGCATCCAATCGAAACTAATCTGCGGTACTTTCACCTAATGATTTAACAACTCATTATAATGTAAAACAATCACTAAATTAAATTAAAAACACAAAATTAAAGAAAAATTAAAAAAACACACCCAAGCATTTAGTACCGGTTGGTGTTACCAACGGTACTAATGACCTACACGGAAACGGGCCTGGCTCGTGCCACGTGGTGGCACTTTAGCGCCGGTTCGTGACGAACCGGTACTTAAGGGAGGGGACCTTTAGTCCCCACTCTTTAGTGCCGGTTGGCGAACCGGCACTAAAGCCCGTCACGAACCGGCACTAAAGGCCGGTTCTGTACTAGTGAATACAAGCTAGACACCATATGCAACATGCAACCACATATGACACCGCAAAGTTAAAGCAAACACCTGGGATGGTGGTTCATGGCGAGCGAGATCATCAACTCCAGAGCTACGTTTATCGTCCCCATCTATTGAACATGCAACCTTTAAAGTGCCGAGATGTGTCTTGCCTGCCAACGAAGAAAACATGAGCGACTTCTCTCTTTTATTTCGTGCTTCTGTCAAGGCAGAGTCTGAAATACCCATGCATAAAAAAACAATAGTGAGAGTATGGGTGAAGTGTGTGCAGAACTAGTGCACTGTAAAAGTAGCAGATAGCAGGTGGCTAAAAAATAAATGACAGGAGACATATGATAGCTCTACAACAGTGCATGGCAAACAAAATTAGATTCTACTCCGTATGATTTTGTAATATATGAGCACAGGGATGGCTGGGAAATGCAGGTACTCCTCTAGCACACCACCACATGTGGTCCTATCAAAATAAATAGTCCAGTCGATTTTTTATGAACCGTCCGATCTACAAGGAACAGGAAGATGGCCTTCCTCTACCTCCCAGCAGTCAGTATTGATGATCTTTCTTGAACCGCCAGCGACCACTAGCCCAGACACCTGCCTCCGTTGCCCCGCCCTCTCCTCGACCTAACACCACCGCGGTGCTTGGCAGCGCCCCCGATCATCCCTTTAAGCTAGGCTGACCTCCGAATCGGGTGCCAGCTGCTCCTAGGCCCCACACACCCCTAAGATAAACACCGATGCGCTGCTTCCCCAGCGTAATAGGAGGACTAGCTCCTGTTATGCCGGGGAATGCTTCCTTTAATTGGGAATCAACTAACTAGGAATTGAAATCCAGGGGGCGACGAACCTCTAGCTAAGGTGAAATAGTATATGAGGAGAAACATTGCGCATCACGAGTTACTAGGAACATCTACTATCAGGAAGAAGCCGTCAATGTCTTCTATGGAATGAATACCGTTCAAGCAGACACGTAATATTTGCACGAATAAGGGAAGAGGAGTACCATTTCCGGTTGCCCGTGTTGTGTCCTCCAGATGTCGCGGCGATTTTCTTATTTTTACCGAGGGAACCGATGTTTTGGAGGAGGGTGGAGCCTTGGATGAACCAATGGACAAATTGTTGACTGTGTTGCGCTGGCCGTCTGTCGGCGGAGGGGACGCAGATCTGAGGCAGTGAAAGACGGCGTAGTGGGAACAACTTCGATGCGGTGGACGGTGGCGAAGTTGGAGTGGCAGCGGTGAGGCGCAGGACTGTGTGGTTGAAATGGCTCGGGTATGGTGCACGTCGGCATCCTGGAGGCAGCTCGGCCTCGGCTTCAACTACTAGCCGTGGAGGGCATTGCGGTTGCGGTTGCAGTGGATGACGACGTCGGGGTATTGGCTCTGGCGTGATGGAGGAGGGCGACGAATGACGGATGGGATGGGGTGGCGGACAGAGGACGCCGAGGTTTCGCGGTTGGTGGAGAGGTAGTTTTGGCGTCCATGGAGTACGAATGGGGAATCAGCCGGGGGAGCTAAGGGAGAACCATGTTTTGGTCTGGGACGCGCTTGTTTTTGGTTTTTTTGAACAGATGGGACACACTTGTTCGAAATTTGGGGAACGTACAAACTTTGCCCCCACTTAAATTTCGGACCTACTGCTAATAATGGATCAATTATGTCGAATAATAACATAGACATGCTCAAATTCGATAGAATAGAGATGTCTAATGGATCAATGACCGTTCCTTACGTGAATTGCAAATATCATGATCCCATCCTAACATTTGGATACAATTTATATTTTTAATCAATGTGTACATCAGTCTTTTACGTGTAGTTTCACTCTCCATAGGCCCCTCCTCACACACGCTGACTTTCTCTCTCACACATACGCGCACACAATGTATATCCATCGGTGGTCTCTCACACATGCGCTCACACTCTCTCCCGAGGTGTCTTTCTCGCAGACATGCTCTCAATATAACCCTCCCTCCCTCTCGTAACCATTTATGACTGTTTTCACTAACCTTTATCACAAGCACTCTTCCTCTCACAAGCATACACACACACAATCCCCATTGACCCTTTCTATATACATAGACCTGCCTACGTGTCTCCCGCACACACATTATCTTTAGGCTTGTCTCTCACGCATTATCTCCACCTCTCTTCCTAATTGACAAGTATGATTCTAGCAGAGCATTTTGTAGGATGCCCCTTAAAGTTAGGTTGGATGAATGGTAATATTAGAGATAAGGGGTTACCTTAGTCCGAGGACATAAGGTTACAAATCCTAGCCGGCTTTGTCAGTGGACACAGAGTCCTTCACGACTCTGCTATCTCTGTCTTGTACGACTAGTCCTCCATGGGACTCCCTAAATGCGTCACAGGCTGACCAATGTGGCGCAGGACGGAACCGAACCAAGGGCCTCACCTCGGCCCACCAGAACTCACGCGGTAACACACTCTCTGCCCCCAGGTCTCATTATCTTCTCACACCCACACATACCAACACATACACCACACAAAATATTTTCTCCTCGTGCCTCTATCCCCTCCCCCCTTGCATATACACACTCAAGGGCATCTCCCGCTGTGACATCCTATTCGTCTCTCTCTCTAGACCTCTCTCATTTCTCGTGCTATCTCTCCCACGCCCCCCCGCCGGCCCCTTTATCCATGCCTCTCTCGAATATGTAATACATACACATACTACTCTAGGCCCTGCCAAATACATCAACTACACATTCACACATGTTACATCACGTACCCCATTGATCTAAAAAGCCCTCTCTTCACATTTATTTCGCATACAACATTAATATTTGTGTTTTGTGGTTATTATACAGTCACAGGCTCACCGTACAGCTCTGTATTTGCTCAACACACGACCAGTTGACCAGTTAAACGCTCCACGTGGCACCTCTAGTGTTGCATCACATTATCTCACTACCATTGGGCCCACATGTTGGCGTGTATAAGAATGAAAACAAACGATAAAAAATATTGGACGGTGGTTCGAAGTCATGACCGCGGGCACAACGGACAAGGTGGCCTTGTATTGGTATGCTGAGCCGTCTGTTTTAACACACATGAGCTGGTGTGGTGATTATATACACACTCACACATGCACACGAACTGCATGCACGCAACACTCACACGAACACATGCAACCACACACGCATGCAACACTCACACACACGCACACACACACGCATGCATGCATAGACCACACGACCAACAAACACTCTCACGCTCAAGTGGTCAACCTACACATGCATGCGCACACATCAGGCCCTGATAGACACATACACAACTAGGTGGTTCCTGTGCACGGCTTGGAGTCTTGTCGCATATCCGACCTTTTTCCTATGCGAACTAATAGGTGGGACCCACAAGGAACATGGTCAATTTAACTAGTCAACATAGTGCCACATAGACTATTTGGTCGGTCAACAGAGTGCAATCCGAAGCTGAACGGTGATCAAGTGACCGTATAATCACTGCAAAACGTATATAGTGACCGTAATGAGCGTATTCTGAAGTTTAGTGACCGTATTACGCTTTTCGCTTGAAATACACTGACCACACCCGTGTATTTATCTCTTCTCTTGCTCTCTCTATGGAGCTGAGTAGGCCAACGTGCCAGTGCCTAAATTGGCGCACGCCACCCCATTATTGATGTACCGGTTTTGTAAGAGCGAACAAGCATTCACGTCTACTGTACAAACTGTAGATATGAGTTACAAATGCTATGAAGACGAATACAAATATTTGAATCCACTTTATGCCCAATTTCTCTTTGTAGGCCCTCCAAAAGCACATCTCTACACGTCCTCGCATGTTACATCTAACAACTATGCAATACAACACTACTACTACACTCTAACACAATAAATCATATGTGTTTTAGTTTTACTAGATCTCATATTGTTACTTAATTATTCAGTTTGCATACATTAAAATTTCCTTTGAAATGTATGGCTAGTATCATCTACCGCGTGGGAAAAACCCGCCCTTGCCTATTTAATCGGGTTTGTATCGATGGATCATGTGAAACAACAAAACTATAGGAGTACCGCAGTACAAGTAATAGGTCACTGGGCTGCCGTGTCGTGTACTCCTCCGTCGTAAGAGTGGATTGCTCGCTTTCATAAATGTTATAGTCCCTTTCACCGACATGTGGGACATCAAGAAACCATGTCCATGTGCCATACCGAAATAACAGTCCAGAGCAGCAGGGGTGAAGCACCCCAGTCATGGCGTTAGTGTAGTAATGAGCAATGAGGCGTCAAATCACAAAGCTGCACTTTCCCGCAGTTCAGTTGGAGGGATGAAGTAATAATGCTAAAAAAGAAGTTGGAGGGACGAAGCAACCATCATTTCACTCGTTGCTGATCCGCTTCTCCCTCATCTACTTCAAGTTAACCACATGTTGCTTCTGCCGTTGTTCTGCCTCATGTGGGACGCGGATCGGTTTGGTAAAGCACTAACACGTGGGACCGCATGTTAGCAAACCGCCAGGCCAATGTCCTCTAAAAATAAGAAACCTCCCCCACCATCCACGTGCCAAAATCACCTCCTTTTTACTAATCTTGATACTATATTTTTTAGATCAATATAATCGAGATTTGTATAGATAGCACATAGGAGAAAAACCAAGTGGTGCGGTTAAGGGCATCCATAATGTGTAGCCAAATGTGAAAATAGCTTTTGGCATCGATGGGAACCATTGTGGACGGTGTTGTCAAAGACAAAAAGATGGAATTGAAGATCCCTAATTGATTGATTGAAGGAATAGAAAAATGCAACCTCTCTCCTCTTTGTCCCATGCTTGGACGCATGTACAGTATATAGCACAGATTCTACTCCCCTGTCCCTTCTATCACAAATCACAAAGAAGTAAGGCGTCAAATCACAAAGCACGGACGAAGCAACCATTATTTCACTCTTCGCTGACTCCGCTTTTCCATCACCTTCTTCGAGAAACCACCTTACCGCACTAAGCTGGACGGACGACGCTATTGTGTAGTACTAGCACATTTACGCATCCTTTGGTTCAACGGGTTTCTGGATGTAAATAAGGTGGTTGTCTCGGCATGCAGGCGACACTTGCGAATGACTTACCGTGGTCTCCCTCAATGATGTTCTCTGTCGAACGCACTTCGCCAAACCACAACGTTCAAGATATCGTCGACGTCACCGCAATGGGGAAGGAAGTCAAATAGTTACTACCTCAATTTTTTTGTACACAAGGCCAGTATATCAAAATTACAATTTGCGGAAGGCCACTAACACTAATTGAGGCAAAATTGATGGGGTTTGCCTCGTACTAGCAACCAAGGACAATAATATACCCTTGCATGCATGCGGAAGTGAGAAGGTTGGTTTGCATGACGCTGCATTAATCAAGCGATGAAGAGTGAGTTGGTTAGCTCTTTGGGTGTTAGAGAAAAAAATACGCATTAATTGACACGTCAAACGATGATCTGTATCTATCAATCCCGCAAAGGAAAACCTGTGTAACGCCCCGAGACCGATGTGCCAGGTGTCATGCAGTTATTCGCTGTTGTTGCGTTGTCATTGCTTGCGTGTCATGCATCTCATATCATGTCATCATGCGCATTTCATTTGCATACATGTTCGTATCATGCATCCGAGCATTTTCCCCGTTGTCCGTTTTGCAATCCGGCGTTCCGTTCTCCTCCGGTGGTCATTTCTACCTTTCTTTCTTGTGTGGGGATTAAACATTTCCGGATTGGACCGAGACTTGTCAAGCGGCCTTGGTTTACTACCGGTAGACCGCCTGTCAAGTTTCGTACCATTTGGACTTCGTTTGATACTCCAACGGTTAACCGAGGGACCGAGAAGGCCTCGTGTGTGTTGCAGCCTAACACCCTTCCAATTTGGCCCAAAACCCACCAAACTCTGCTCCATGTCCTAGAGCGTTCGATCACGATCGTGTGGGCGAAAACCGCACCTCTTTTGGACTCTCCTAGCTCCACTTATGTCTATTTATAGACCCCCTCCTCCAAATCCTGGATCCCCTCGTCTCAAACCCTAGTTTAAAAAAAAACAGATCAAACCCCCACCGCCGACGGACGTGTCCGGATCGGACCGGACACCGTCTGCCCCGCCGCCGCCAGCCAACCGCGAGCCGCCAAGTGGCGCCGCGGGTCCCCAGTTCGCCGCCGACGCCCGGGGCCGCCAGGCCCACGAGGGGCCCTCCCGGCCCGCAGTTCCC
>NC_057801.1:108778260-108785737 GCF_018294505.1 Triticum aestivum | reverse complement strand
CGCGCCGCCCTACGGCACCGCCGCCGTCTCGTCGCCAGCCGGCCGCCGCCGCGCCCTCCGGTCCCCTCGTCGCCGGCCGCTGCCTCCTTCCCCGTCGTCGCCGGTGAACAGTACCGCCGCCGCCTCGGTATCCGTGCCCGATCCAGATCTGGATCTGGGATATTTCGGTTGATTTTCTCCTCCCGAAACCCTAATTTTCGAGCAATGTTTGACTGCTTGCATCTCCACAACCGTTGCTCCGTTTTGGGCATATGATATATCAAAATCTTCGTCTCGTCATGTACATCATTTCATTCCATTGCATCGTTTGCATTTGAGGTCATCTTGATGCCCAAAATGCTGTTAGAAGGGGGCTTCGTGAGTTAAATTGCAGATCCGTTAGTTCATGATGCACTTTTGTCATTTTTGCCATGTTTAATTCGTGCATGATATGCCTTTGCCCCTTTGGGATGAATTGTTAAGAATTTTGCCTTCTTTCCAGAGGTGCCACCCATGCATTTTTAGGATGTGTGTGTTGTCTTGTGCAAGCTTGCGAAGAGAGGTACCTGAGATTGCTGATTTCAGAGACTTAGTGATTTTCACTAAGTCTGGGATATTTTAGTTCATGATGCTATATGTCCAGCTTGTTTCCTAGTGATCCGTGCCTCTTTTGAGGATGATCAGTAAGGGAGTTCTGATATTTATGTTATGCTCTATCCATCCATGTCTTTGTTTACATATGTGGAGTGCTCTAGGTTGACTCAATCGAGCTCAACTTTTGCTTCGTTGTTAATCTGGGCAGATCGTCAACTTGTTTGCGATTTTGCCGATGCTACCGTTAGTGTTCCATGCATGCTATGCCTTCGTTCTTGCCATGTGTAGCTGCACATTGTGCCTTCTTGCTGGTCATATGCTTTCCTTGCCATGACTTGCACCGTAGTGAGTGCATCGAGCTCGTTTACATGCCTTCGTGAGTTATATTTCAGCGTGTCTCAGTTTTCACTAAGTCTGAAAACTGATTGTGTTCGAGCTATGTTCGTGAGCTCGGTAGAGTATTTTGTAAACCCTTTTGGCCCCAGGTCACTTTGGGTGTTTTGTTAAGCTTGTTGAGTAGCTCCATGCCATGTTATTACTTGTCATGTTCAGGTTTTGTATCATGTTTTTTTGCTGCTCCGAAGAGGGCTTCGTGATCTGAAATTCCAGGCTAGTGTTAATTTCACTAAGTCTGAAATCTGTTTTGCATATTCATTTTTTCCATGCTTGTTTGAACCTCTTAATGGATGAATTTGCCTATGTCTCAGTGCTAGTGTTTTGTTAACCATCTTGTGTAAATCACTGCCATGTATTTTGTTTTCATGTTTGGTGGTTGTAGCATATTCATTTCGTTGCATTTAGATGCCTACTTGCTGTAAATCGCAGACCGGTGTCATATCTTAAAACGCTTGCCATTTCCAAACCGTAGCTCCGATTCCAATGATCTTCGTATCGTTTTCAAGCGATTTCATCCCCTCTATCCAGTGGCACACTTGGTTTTCCAAGTTGATGCCAGGTTCATGCATTTCCTGTCATATCTTGCATTTTGCATCCCGCATCGCATCCCGCATAGCATATCATCATTTCATCATATTGCTTGGTCTTGCACGTGGTTGATTGTATCCTTGTTGCTTGTTTGTCTTGTTGGGTAGAGCCGGGAGACGAGTTCACTACCGAGGAGCCCATTGAGTTTGCTTGTGAGGATCCAGTCAACTCTGACAACTGTGCAGGCAAGATGATCATACCCTCGAAATCACTACTATCTTTGCTATGCTAGTTTGCTCGCTCTTTTGCTTTGCCACTGCTACGATGCCTACCTTTTGCTTGTCAGCCTCCCAATTGCCATGTTGAACCTCTAACCCACCATTGTCCTAGCAAACCGTTGATTGGCTATGTTACCGCTTTGCTCAGCCCCTCTTATAGCGTTGCTAGTTGCAGGTGAAGATTGGAGGCCGTTCCTCGTTGGAATATTTATTTACTTGTTGGGATATCACAATATATCTTACTTAATTAATGCATCTATATACTTGGTAAAGGGTGGAAGGCTCGGCCTTATGCCTGGTGTTTTGTTCCACTCTTGCCGCCCTAGTTTCCGTCATATCGGTGTTATGTTCCCGGATTTTGCGTCCCTTACGCGGTTGGGCTATAATGGGAACCCCTTGATAGTTCGCCTTAAGTAAAGCTCTTCCAGCAATGCCCAACATTGGTTTTACCATTCGCCACCTAGCCTTTTCTTTCCCTTGGGTCGGCCAGCCCGAGGGTCATCTTTATTTTACCCCCCCGGGCCAGTGCTCCTCTGAGTGTTGGTCCGAACTAGAGTCCTGTGCAGCGCCCCCTCGGGGAAACTCGAGGTTTGGTTTTAGTTGTACGGAGCGCTCATCTGAGTGTGCCCTAAGAAAGAGATATGTGCAGCTCCTATCGGGATTTGTCGGCACATTCGGGCGGTGTTCTTGGTTTAGTTTTACCCTGTCGAAATGTCTTGTTGTACCGGGATACCGAGTCTGATCGGAAT
Source organism: Triticum aestivum (assembly GCF_018294505.1). Lineage (NCBI taxonomy): Eukaryota > Viridiplantae > Streptophyta > Magnoliopsida > Poales > Poaceae > Triticum > Triticum aestivum. The sequence continues at coordinate 108,783,213 of NC_057801.1, read as the reverse complement.
GTCTCGGGTGGAGGTCTATTCCTTCGTTGACCGTGAGAGCTTGTGATGGGCTAAGTTGGGACACCCCTGCAGGGATTTGAACTTTCGAAAGCCGTGCCCGCGGTTATGGGCAGATGGGAATTTGTTAACGTCCGGTTGTAGAAAACCCGAAGTTGACCTTAATTAAAATACATCAACGGCGTGTGTAACCGTGATGGTCTCTTTCCGGCGGAGTCCGGTAAGTGAACACGGTGTTGGAGTTATGCTTGACGTAGGTTGCTATAGGATCACTTCTTGATCATACTTTTATCGACCGTGCTTTGCCTTCTCTTCTCGCTCTCATTTGCGTATGTTAGCCACCATATATGCTAGTCGCTTGCTGCAGTTCCACCTCATTACTCCATCCTTCCTATAACCTTAAATAGTCTTGATCTCGCGGGTGTGAGATTGCTGAGTCCCCGTGGCTCACAGATACTTCCAAAACCAGTTTGCAGGTGCCGATGAGTTTGTGCAGTTGACGCAACCAAGCTCAGGAGGAGCTCGATGAAGATCTTGTCCGTTATGTGGTTTCGTGTTAGTTGATTAGTAGTGGAGCCCAGTTGGGGTCGATCGGGGGGCCTTTGTCGCATTTGGGATTCTTCTTTTATTTTGGTTTTGTAGTCGGACCTTGATTGTATCTGGATGATGTAATGCTTTATTCATGTAATTGTGTGAAGTGGCGATTGTAAGCCAACTATGTATCTCTTGCCCTTATGTATTACATGGGTTGTGTGAAGATTACCTCACTTGCGACATTGCTTTCAATGCGGTTATGCCTCTAAGTCGTGCTTCGACACGTGGGAGATATAGCCGCATCGAGGGCGTTACAAGTTGGTATCAGAGCCTTCCCCGACCTTAGGAGCCCCATTGCTTGATCGTTTTTAGCAGCCGAGTTGTGTCTAGAAAAATGTTTTGAGTCCTTAGGAATTATATATCGGAGAGCTTAGGAATTCTTTTTACTTCCCAGCCTCCTCATCGCTCTGGTAAGGCATCCTGACGTAGAGTTTTGACCCTTCTCTTCTCAAATTTCACAAATTTTTTTTTAGGATCACGCGAGTATTTTGGATTTGTTCCGATGGTTTTGTGACGAGAACATTGTTCTTGGTGCCTCCTGTCTTTAGGGGTTGTGACAGTGTCCCGGGGAGTTGAGCTCCGAGGTGTTGTCGTCACAATTTTATCGTTGCAATTCTGGTATACCTGAGTTTAGTACGCCGACATCGAAAATCTCTTTTATGCAGTTCGTTGGTGAGATAACCTCGACGCCACCCAGTACTGGGGCGGGAGTTCGGGAGTATTGCCATAACTTGTATAACAGATGCTTTTCGAAGGTTGAGGTAGATGGTTTCCGAAGTTTTCTTGGTTATGTGTTGAAGGATGGATACAGCTGGATGTAGGATTTGTTAGTTTGGGTGAGATATTATGCTTCCCCTGTATCCCCAACACCTGATTGCATAACCGGAAAATTTCGGGAGTTTCATAGGTGGGAAATCAAGTAGCTCTTAGGATATCTTTCCGACAGATGTATGATATGAAATTGGGGTTCGACGTCTAGTGGTCCGCCTATTCACAGTCGTTTTTACAGTGGTCTCGTTGTGTCTTAAAGAACCCTTGGCTATGCTGGTTCGGGGACACTTCGTATGTCATGTGCACTGCCTTGTACATGATGGTGCTGTACGATCGAGCCCGTGTAGGCCCCACCACAAAAACTTCGGACGGAATCTCTATCATATGTTTGTTCCGGCTTATTTTGCAAGCCAGTCCTTTGTTTTTGTTTTGAGTTGTGGTATTCGAGTTGCTTCAATGTCAAGTGTTGATTCCATACCTTTTCGAAATGGTGTTCTCATACTCCGATGTAAATACCAATCCTTCATGATCATTGATGTTGTTATGTTAATCCTTTTCAACCGGCGTGTTTTCTCTCCAAGTGGTTCCGATCATTTCAACATTCACAAGATCAAGTATCACTTCTTCTCAACGCTGTTTGTTTCATCCGTCTCCAAGTTGCCTTTGTTTTTCCCACCCTCCCTCCCTTTTGTTTTTCTTCAAGGACTAAGATTTCTTCTTCAAGTATCCATTTTATTGATGGGAAGTTTCTCCATTCTTTTCTGTCAATGTTCTTATCCGGTGATTCTCATGAAGATTCTAATGGAGCTTCAAGTTCATCATTCCTCGTTCTTTTCTTCTCCGGTGGATTTAATTCAAGCTTTGGTATTAAGCATACTCCTTTTCTTTTTTTTCCAATGCTTTTCTTATGCTGGTGCACCTCTTAATCATTCATTTCTCGCTATTAAATTGTTCCGGAGTGCTCAAGATGTCTCGAAGATTCGTGTTTCCACTCTGCATTCGTTCAAGCTCTTTCGAGATTGGTATCTCATTCAAGTCATTTAATTCAACCGGTGCAACATCTCTTTTAAATCTTTTCAACGGTGTTCTTCTGAGTGGGCCCTAACCCACAGGTTTTTTTTCCCAGGATCTTACCTGACTCTTCTTATTTTCCCGAAGGTATTCTAAAAATTCTTTTCGAAGTTTGACGTAAGAATGATTTATCATCAGTCAAATGTTTTCTCCAAGATCTTTCAAATTCTTTTAATAGTTGGCTCAACCTCTTCGCTTTTGATTCTTCCGGTGTGCCTCAATAATTCTTGGTGGTGTTTCTCGTTGTCTTTCTCATCATTTGAAGACCGAAGAAGAGTTTCTCTTTAATCTTGCTCTTTTCTCTTCAAGATTCGTGGTTCTAGTTCGAGGCCATCCTCTCATAATTGTTCTGATTGTGGGAACTCTTTTCACCCATCTGGAGTAATTCAAGAGTCTTCTCAGTTTGATTATCCGGAGCCCATCATCAAAGATTTATTCATTCTTAGTTTGCAGTTATCATTCTCCGATCTTATCGGTGCCTTGATCAAGTGATCTTTAATCGGCTCGTGCTCTCTTCGTTCTCATGTATCTAGATTATCTCATGTATCTTCGTTCATTTCACTATTCTTCCCGGTGTTTCTTTATCTTCTCTTCGTTCATTTTCAATTCTTACGGTGGTTTGTTCAACATTTCTCTTCCTTATCAATTTATTCATTGTTTCTATTCTACCGGTGGGTCGTTCAAGACCTTCTCAAGCTTTGATATATCTATTTTAATCCTGTCTACGAGAATAAGTAGTATGCCAAATCCGTTTTTGTCATCAATTTAATTGGTGAAGGATATGCATAACATAATTCTTATTCTTGTTCATCCAAGTGATTAATTCTTTATTCCGGACGCCCTTTAAAATTCTCGGTTCCATTTGTTTCATCTTATCTTTTTCCCGGAGTTCCAAGCTCTAATTATCACGGAGATTCATTTAAATAATTGCAAGTCTTCACATTGTGTTTCCATCTTCTCTTGCCTTCCGTATGAGCATTCTTTTGTTTAACGGAGTTCTTCGGGAATGTTCTACATGTTGGTTCATCAAGGATTTATATTTCTTCTTGAAGTGTTCATCGAGATTCTTTTGTAAGAAACTCAAGCATTCTTCATCTTGCTATCCGGAGTGCAATTTCTTTCTACCGTATCTTTGGAGGTGGTATTATGTCCTTCTTGATAATTCCCCTTCGTTGCTTCGTGAGTCACAAGTTATCAAGAATGAGATATTTTAAATCCATCAATCTCTTCTTTGGAGTTATCTTGAGTTATTTTTCACCTAAAGCCTTCCCTAAGGATTGTTGCCATTTATGGTGCTTGTAAATGATCCAAGTACTTCATTATCCTCCCGGTGAAATAAGTTTCTCGTCTCCTCGTTCATATCAATCCAATTCTTCTTCCCGTGAGTGGCAGGTTGTCATCTCATAATTTGAGATGTATTTCATAAGACCATATCAAGATTATTCTTTTCGTTATTGGTTTTCAACAACTCCATTCTAGCATTTGTTGTATCTGTGATCTCTCAAGATCTTGTTTCCCTTCGTTCCGGAGTCATTGTGATGTTGCTCTTTTCAACCCATCATCTCGTTTGTCAAAGATCATGTTCTTTTCGTGCTTATCCATTTAACCAGAGTGTCGTGTCCTCTGCTCAAGTTCTTTTCATCTTATCTAGTCTTGTATCACTTTTCAACCGGAGTGCTGTTCGAATTTGGTCTTCCTTGATCCCCTTCCTTAACCGGCGCGTTTTCAATATATATCTTCCCTTCAACCTCAAGGTTACGCAATGCTCTTTGTCCCTCGTTTCTAATGTAGTGTTTTCGACCTAGTTCACCTTCGTGGCATTCTTTTCTCGAATTTGTTCAACCTCGCAAGGTTCTTTGGTTTCACTCATTTGTAAAAGAAGCAACTTAGTTTTACCTATTCTCTTTCTCCTCCGTTTTCCCTCCGGTGCCATTCTAGATCTCGGGACGAGATCCTCTTGTAGTGGTGGAGTGTTGTAACGCCCCGAGACCGATGTGCCAGGTGTCGTGCAGTTATTCGCTGTTGTTGCATTGTCATTGCTTGCGTGTCATGCATCTCATATCATGTCATCATGCGCATTTCATTTGCATACATGTTCGTCTCATGCATCCGAGCATTTTCCCCGTTGTCCGTTTTGCAATCCGGCGTTCCGTTCTCCTCCGGTGGTCATTTCTACCTTTCTTTCTTGTGTGGGGATTAAACATTTCCGGATTGGACCGAGACTTGTCAAGCGGCCTTGGTTTACTACCGGTAGACCGCCTGTCAAGTTTCGTACCATTTGGACTTCGTTTGATACTCCAACGGTTAACCGAGGGACCGAGAAGGCCTCGTGTGTGTTGCAGCCTAACACCCTTCCAATTTGGCCCAAAACCCACCAAACTCTGCTCCATGTCCTAGAGCGTTCGATCACGATCGTGTGGGCGAAAACCGCACCTCTTTTGGACTCTCCTAGCTCCACTTATGTCTATTTATAGACCCCCTCCTCCAAATCCTGGATCCCCTCGTCTCAAACCCTAGTTT